>NC_034599.1:54179067-54186040 GCF_900095145.1 Mus pahari | reverse complement strand
CACACACACGCACACACACACACACACACACACACACACACACACACACGGGCTTTGAACTATAATCAGCGCTTGGGTTCCAGCTTCTCTGGTTAAATCTTAATGCCAATGGGGCAGCCTTCCTGGACCCCCCAGCTCTTTGTTTTCAGCCACACTGGAGGGTCCCTGGCCATTGAGTATAAATGAAGGGGTCACTTTTTTCTTTTCTTTTCTTTTCTTTTCTCTTTTTGGTTTTTCGAGACAGGGTTTCTCTGTGTAGCCCTGGCTGTCCTGGAACTCACTCTGTAGACCAGGCTGGCCTTGAATTCAGAAATCCGCCTGCCTCTGCCTCCCGAGTGCTGGGATTAAAGGCGTGCACCACCACGCCCAGCGTAGAAGGGGTCACTTCTATCTCAGCCAGTACGTGGGAGGGTCAGCGAAAAGCATATGCCAAACATTCGGGGGAAATGAGAGAAAATGAGCCCAAAGCAGTAGGAGCTGGCAAGGTGCCCATGTCCCCAATGACCGGAGGAAAGCCAGCCTCGGTGGAAGATGGTGCCTCAAGTCCCTGTGTGTGTGTGTGTGTGTGTGTGTGTGTGTGTGGTGTGCGCGCGTGCACTCATGTGCACTCCACGTGGTCCATTCTCCTGGTCTGAAAACTACAGAGCAAGTGTATGTGCATGTAGAAACCAAAGGACGACTTCGGGAGTGCAGTCCACCTCCTTTGAGCTAGGGTCTCTCACTGGCCTGGAGCTCACTATTTAGGCTAGACAGACAGCTGAGCTTTAGGGATCCTCTGTCTCTGCCTCCCTAGGCTGAGATTTTAAGTGTGCCACCATGCCCAGCATTTTTGTGGTTTATGAGATTCTAAATTCTTCTACCTATCTGTCTTAATTAGGGTTTTACTGCTGTGAGGAGACACCATGACCAAGGCAATGCTTATAAAGGAAAACATTTAACTGGGGCTGGGTTGCAGTTTCAGAGGTTTGGTCCATTATTGTCATGGCGAGAAGCACGGCAGCGAGCAGGCAGAGATGATGCTGGAGAAGGAGCTGAGAGTTCATTTCATTTTATTTTTATTATTTAATTTCTTTCCAGTGCAAGAGAGTGAGTAGAGGGCCTTTCGCTTACATTCTACCACTGAACTGTACCTTTAACCTTACCTCAGTATTTTAAATGTTTAATAATATCCCACGCTTTGTCAGCTGCTTTTGGGCAATCAGGACCCAAAGCCCTTGACACAAATAACTTAAAACAGGAGAGGCCTATTTTGGCTCCTAGTTTCAGAGGGTTCATTTAGTCCACAGTTGCTCAGCCCTATACATTTGGACAGAATATGGCATTGAGATCATGTGGAGGACAGATTCTTGGCGTGGACAGGAAGTGGGGTAGGCAGAGTATAACATTTAAAGCAAGCCATCTTCTAGTGACCACTTCCTCCAGCGAATTTGCAGAACCTCTGAAATGCTCACCACCAGCTGGGGACCAAGCACTCAACACAAGAGCCTGTGCCTTCCACATCTTAAATGCATCTTCAAACTAAAGCATAGAAGGCTGTGGAAGACTTAGCATCCTGCCTTACCTCCTGGGTGCTGGGATTACAGATGCACATCACCATGCCTAGCGTAATCAGTGTGTGTGTGTGTGTGTGTGTGTGTGTGTGTGTACATATTTTTTAGCAGTAGAGTTCCTGGACTTAAGGGTAGCTCTATGTAACACTTTGACATATGCTGCTGAGCTACCTTTCCCAGAAGTTGGAATAATCTTTATTTTCTGACAAACGTCCTCATTTACACTCCACCTGCACTGGGTCGTATTAAACCATTAAAGCCTTGCCAATCAGATAGTGAGAAACGGTACCTGGTAATTTCAGCACGCTCTTCTACAATTATCTCAAGCAGCTGATACTCTCTCTTTGGTGAGAAAGAAACTGCCTTGGTGAGAGCTCTCTACAGAAGAGCTCTCGTGCTATGGAGGACCCCGGGCTGCCGTGGATGCTCTGGGTTCTCAGATCCCGGAGTAGGCTCGCTTAGTATATGCACTTCCTCTGCTTTTCATCACCCACCGTGGGGCCATGTGCTGCCCCAGCTTGTCTGTGTCTTTGTGCTAGTGTGTTCATGTGTTCATGTCTCTCTACTGTAAGAAACAGGCCCACTCAAGAGAGCGTAGAGTATGCAGTAATCTCTCCCTATTGGAGGAAGGCCAATACCTGGACTTCCTGTCATCAAGAGCGCTGCTTAGGAGAAGATGGAACACAGAGCCCTGCTCATTCTTCACTCTCACTCTTGACTCTGCACCTCCCAGGAATCTGCTCCCTTTTCTGCCTGGACCGAAAGCAGCCACCCTGGCCTGATTCTGCTTTTCTTTTAGTTCAGATGGTCATTGCTGCCTAGAAGTGTAGCTCAAATTCCCAAGAAATCAACCACTCTGTAGGACTGTATGGGAAGAGGAAACAGACACCAGAGGGCCCATTGTGGGCGGCTGATACAATGATCACAAATCTCTGCTCCGTCTCACATGCCACTCTTGGTAAAGTGTCTAGATGGATGTTCGAATCACTGTCCATGGACAGTATATATAGAGAAAAAGCAGGGACTCTGGAGGGAGACAGATCTGGGTTTTAGTTTCAGTTGGACCTCTTATGTGTATTAGGGCCTTGATTTCTCCTGGTCTTACGAGTTCATCTGTAGGTAAACAATATCCACCTCATGGACCATTCTGAGGGTCAAATGACACAATATATAATGAATTTCCATAAATGAGTGCTCAGTCAACATAGATGTTCTGTCTCTTACAGCTGACATTTTGATGGTCACACTTTCCAATGTCACAATTTCACATCAGAAGCAGAGGGAGTCCGTTCCCCAGCTGTGCCCATTCGATGGCAGCCTCAGGCCTGGGCAGGACTGTGGGAATGGCAAGGTCTGTCCCGACCTGCCCTCTTGTGACACTAAATTGCCGTATGCTGGTAAACTTCAGCCACACCCGTGTGAGCGGCTTCACTCAGCATGTTGGCTCATGCTTCGGACCTTTGCTTTGTCATTGATTGTCCTCTCTTCAGTGCTCTCACTGAAAATGCGTCCTTAGGGGTGCTGTGGAGGCTCAGTAAGTACCTTCTGTGCAAACATGGGGACCCGAGTTCAGAATCCTGGCACCCACACAAAAAGCCAGGCACCATGGTGTGTGCCCGTGATCCTAGCAATGAAGACCAGAGACAGAGGGTGCCCAGCAAAGTCTGTGAGCCTCAGGTTCAGCAAGAGACTCAGATGTGATGGTGAACTCAAACAGCTGGAAGGAGGCAGGCACCAAGGATGTTTAGATAAAGTTGTGATTCCCTCTGCTTCAGATGTGAGCTAGTGTGCACACAGGATGTAGGCTCACTGGGGTGGGAAGTGCTTGAGGAGATAGGAGGAGTATTGTGTGCCGGTAAGACTCTCCTTCCTTCTTTCAAAAATTATTCTTAGTAATTTAATATATGAACACAATGTATTTAGATCATATCCACCCCAGGTTCCCCGACGCCAACTCCTCTCAGACCTGCCTCCCACGTGCCCCTCCCTCCTTCATGTCTTCCTCTCCTCCTCCTCCTCAATGTTGGAGTGCGGGCTGACTTCATCTTGTGCAGTCTGGCATCAGCAACCATGGATGCAGTGAGTTCACGAGTGCAATGGCTGTCAGGGCCAGAAGACATTATTTACCAGCAATCATCCCTGACCTCTGACCCTTAACAACCTTTCCTCCTCTTCTTCCTTGACTGTCCCTGAGCCTTGGAGGGGAAGGGTGTGAGATTCGGTTTCTTGATTTAGGTCCTGGTCTATTGAATGTGCCTACTTCATAAGAATTCACCTATCCACAAATCTTCATATCTCGTATGTATGCTGTGATTCATTAACATTTTAGCAATACAAACTGGACTTCATATATACGTCTCTGTATAAACACAATCATGCTAGTGTGAGCATGTGTGCATGCAGATGTGTGTGTATGGCTGTGTGGAGGCTTGAGGTTATCTTTCTCAGTTGCTCTCTATTTGCTTGTGACTGAACACAGAGGTCATCATTTTAGCTGGGTCGGCAGGCCGATGACCTCCGGGTATCTGTCCAACTCTGCTAGGATTACAGACAGTTGCCACCACACCCAGTTTTTATTGCCTGGGTGCTGCACAGCAAGCTTTGTACTGACCGAGCCATCTCTGCAGCCCCGTGGATAGCCTTCATATAATCTGAAGCACAGAAGGCTTTCTCAAGCCAAGTTTGGAAACCTACATCTAAAAGATGGATATTTTTGCCTTTAAGTATGCATTTTTAATATATTTTGTGGCAAGATGTTGTAAGCAAAGTCAAAAGACAAACAGATTTAGAAAATATATTTGCAATGCAGATGATAGACAAAGGTTAATCACTACAATATGCAAAGAGCTCTTATAGATTGATAATAATAATTAAAAAAAAGACAAAAATCCAAAGGCGAGAATAGGCAATGAATAGGTTGCTCAGAAGGGGAAAAATCAAACTGTATGGAAAGATGCTCACATTCATTAGAATGCAGGGGAATGCAAATTAAAGTAATAAAAGATACTCATTTGCACCCTTCTGGCTGACAAAATTAAAAGAGCTCTACGGCGATTGCATGTCGTCGGGAAACCCCCCCTGCTCTCAATCATTGCTGGTGGAGATGTAAATTATTATAGCATTTTTGGAAATCAATCCGGAAAAAATCCATCAAAATTAAAAATACATATACCCTTTGACCTAGCAATTCCACTCCTGGGAATCTAGGCCTGGAAAATGAAAGCAGCTAAGGGCCCATGGGTGTGGGTGTCTATCCCAACACTGTTTGTTGATGTGTTCATGGCGTGTGCCTGTACCCCTGCATGTGCACACGCAGTGGCAACAAAGCAAATGTCAGGAGCAGAGAAGCAGTTAGAACAGCTGCTCTCCTTTAGAGCTCAAAGCAAGAGGCCCAAGGCTTCTTAGCACACGAAAGTCCTTCCCCTGGGGTGGAAGTGGACAGTGGCTAGCAACCTGCCCTCCTTGATTTAGCCAAGACATTGACACCAGCGTAAGCATGGAGGGGAGGTTTTCTAGTATGGAACCCCCCTCAGTGACACTCAGGTTCTGTCATTCCGGGATCAAAGAAGAACAACAAAAGAAGGTTACAAAGGTGGCTCTTGGGGACATCTATTATCCCACCTAGACTGGCTTTCCCAAGCCAAGCTAGGCAAGCATCTCCATGATGAGACATAGACTCAACAGCAAAGAGTGATTTCTAAAACCTCCACCTCCCTTCTGCTAGGAAGGTAGCCCCAACAGGACGCTTACCAGAAAAGACAACCTAGCATATGTGGAAATGTTTGAAATTATAACCAAGCCACTAAGCTACATTAAAATGTTCTATTCTTCTACACTGAAAAATACATGTTCATAGGATAAAAAGTAGATTTTGTCGAGGTTTGGTCTGCTGTTATGTATTGCAATGCTAAATTCTAGCATGAAGGTCTAATCCTTGGCGTGACTTCTTGTGTTTACGAGCTTCTGTTGGGCAGTCCTTGTTTCTTAACGTGATACTATTGGTTAGCTAAAACTGACTACAGCCAATTACTGCAGGGATTAGAGGTAGGTGGTTTGGGGTGACCTGGTTGGAGGAGAGGGACAAGGGAGAAGAAAGGAGAGGAGAGGAGGAAGCCGCCACAAGGGGAGATGGATGATGAGCGCGGGGCCAGGAGAAACAGCAAGTACCTGGGGTACAGTACTGGGGAGGCAGCCAGGCCTGCAGTTAGAAGAGTAGATTAGGGGTTACTCCTGAGTAATTGTCAAAGCCAAATAAAATATAGTCTGAGCCTCATTTATTTGTAAGCTAGTCAGGGATAAGCTTAAATTGCTTGTACTACAAGATCTTTTATTTCTTTTTTATTTCTATGGTTCTAGGGATTGAGCCAGGTCCTTAAGTGTGCTAAGCATACACTCTTCCACTGAGTTTACTGTTCCACATAGCCCAAGACTGGGCTGAGGATGGCCCTGGCTTGCAATCTTCTTACTTCAGCCTCCTAAGTGCTCGGATTACAGGCACATGCCACCACGAGACGAGTATAGTTATGGTTGGAATATAGCTCTCTGATAGAGTCCTTACCCAGAATACCCTTGGCTCAGTTAACACCACCACACACACACACACTTTGTAACATATTTTCATGGAATTTAATTTTCTTGCTTTCCTTACTGCAAAATTACTAATTATGTTGTTACAATCAAGATGTTTGCACAATTTATATTCTCGTGGCAGTGATATGAAATTGGTCCATCTTTTTTGAGTCACTGAAATTTTAAGATAATTTTAAAAATTATTTTTGATCTAGAGAATGCTTTAGTAATACAAGGAATTGCCATCAAAATTGTAAGACAATCTTTAAATTTGGAAATTGAATTGTAAATTCTTCTTAACTTAGTCGGATATTTTAGTGACGTTGCTGAGAGGATATAGACACTGAGGTCTGGAAAGATGATGGCTTGGGAGCTAGGAGCGCTCCTTGCTTGGCCAGAAGACCCAAACTCAGTTTCCAGTATCATTTTGGAACACTCACAACTGCTTGTAACTCTAACCCCAGGAAATCTGATGCCCTCTTTTGGCCTCCGTAGCGCCTTCACACACATATGGCACATATACACATACAAATAAAAATCTTTAAAGAAATCATCACTAAGTCATAAAACACTGCCCATTATTTTAATTTCAATGTATAAATGTCTACCGTTTAAATGACAATTACATATTGGATAATACGAGGAGTCTTGTAGTAACATAGAGAGCTGACCTCATATGAAACAAATCCAAAGGTGAGATGGATGTAGGAGGTGGTTCTGAGGTTTTGATCAGGAATCTGCGTGTGAATGCTGAAGGTCCTGACCCCCAATTGGTTCTTGATCGATCAATAAAGACATTAGTGGCCAATGGCTGGACGGAAGAGGCAGGACTTCTAGGTTCCCGCAGAAGGCTA
>NC_034599.1:54152067-54178966 GCF_900095145.1 Mus pahari | reverse complement strand
AGAAGAGAAGAGAAGAGAAGAGAAGAGAAGAGAAGAGAAGAGAAGAGAAGAGAAGAGAAGAGAAGAGAAGAGAAGAGAAGAGAAGAGAAGAGAGACTAGTCACGTGAGATTTCTGATGGCGTGGCCATTGGCCCCTTCCCCGATTGGGCCTGGGGTAGCAGATGGAAGATTAACAAGGCAACTAAACTGAGGGCAGATTTAAAGGTGTTGAACTAGAACTAAAGGTAACTGAGCAGCTAAGCCGTGGGAAGAATTAGAGGTGTTGAGCTGGGAGTGAAGGTAAGGACACATTAGCCGCAGGAGGCTTAGAATTGTCCGGCCGTTGAGCTAAGAAACATATTAAAGGCAGTGGTGGTCCACATCTTTAATTGTCTTTAATCCCAGCACTTGGGAGGCAGAGGCAGGCGGATTTCTGAGTTCGAGGCCAGCCTGGTCTACAGAGTGAATTCCAGGACAGCCAGGGCTACACAGTCTCAAAAACAAAAAAACAAAAAACAAAGAAACCAACAAGAAACATATTAAAAATAAGCTTTTGTGTGTGTGTGTGTGTGTGTGTGTGTGTGTGTGTGTATTTCATCCTCAGATCCAAGGGAAGTGGGCGGTGGTAGTGCGGTCCGCCCGGAGCTTAACTACCCACTACAGACGGAAGCGATACTGTGGCTGAAATAGTTCTTGGCCACCATAAGCAGCTGCCAATACCACGCTAATGTGTGAGCCCCTCCTGCAGCGGAGCAGAAAGACCAATATGAAATGGACAGGCGGCCCTACTGGGAAATGGGGTTGCACTATGTAAGAAACCACTGCAGTCTCACTATCTGTGCTACAGGATTTGACAAGTTAATTAATTTGTCTTTTCTTACCTAAGTGCCTCTGCCACTCTAACCCTTCCTGAAATCTGAAGTGGCCTTCTGTCTCTGGTGTTGGCAACGCAGGCAGGAACCTGTGTGACATCCAGAGGCAGTCTTCTGCATCGGGGGACACAGGGCCAAAGGTTGGGGAGCTGTGTTTCCCTGGGGCCTGAACAATGTTGTCACCGGGATTGATGTTCTGGCTGTTGTCTGTTGAGATGCTGGTGCTGAGCACAGAGTCCTTGTGTTCGTGACATGTTGAGATTTCGAGAGAGAGGCTTCTTGAACCTTACGTTCTGCAACATCTGATTTTTAATTTCCCACTCTAATAGAGCCATTCCTCTGTAAAAGTTGAAAAAGAAATAAATTGCTAGAAAAGCAAAAAAAAAATTTTTTTTTAAAAATCTATACAAGTATCAGTATTTTTATTTCTCTCTCAAATTTCCTCCCTACCTGATTGAATAGTCATGTAACAAGAACTTAGAGGCTGCTTTTGCTGAGAGAGAGAGATAGAGAGAGAGAGAGAGAGAGAGAGAGAGAGAGGGAGGGAGAGAGAGAGAGAAGGAAAATAAGGGTCTGGAGGGATGGCTCAGTAGTTAAGAGTGCTGGTTGCTCTTCCAAGGGACCTAGATTCAATTCCCAGCACCCACATGGCAACTCTTGTCTGTAATTCCAGTTTTAGGGGAACCAACAGATATACATAGAGGCAAAATACCAATGAGCATAAAATAAAAATAAACTATATATTTAAATCCCAGATGATGGGTTCACATGCTTTTAATCTTAGCACTTGGAGGTAGAGGCAGGCAGGGTTCAAGGCCTGGTCTACTGAGTGAGTTCCAGGACAGCCAGGACAGCCATGGCTACACAGAGAAACCTAGTCTTAGAGGTGGGGGAAACCAACAAAACAAAACAAAAAGACAGGATGGCTTAGTGGTTAAGAGCTAGTACTGCTCTTGCAGGGGACTCAAGTCTGATTTTCAGAACCCATACGGCTGCCTGTAACTCCAGTTCCAGATCAGATGCCCCCTCCTGGCCTCTGTAAGCATCTGCACTCTCATGCACCTACACCTTCCCATACACATAATTAAAAGTGATCTTTTCAGAAAAGAATTTTCATGTTAAACTAGTAATCCTTGCTTTTCATGGCTGAAAGCAGCAAGCTTTCAGGAACAGAATCTGCAGGCAGATCACCCCACGAGGGAGCTGCACCTAAGAGGGGTACTGGATTACCCTTCAAACTGTAAAACATCTTGGACTGGGGTTATAGCTCAGTCGGTGAAGTGATTGCAAGCATGGATCTGAGTTTGATCCCATTTGTAATCCCAGAGCTGAGAAGCTGGAGGCAAACTTCTCAGTGAGGTTCCCTGTGCTTCACTGGCCAATCAGCTCAGCTCAGGTAGTGAGTCCAGGTAATGAAAGAATGTATCTCAAAAATCAAGTCCCACAGTGCCTGAGGAATGACAGCTAAGGTTTTCCTCTTGCCTCCAAAGGTACAAAACCAACACGCACCTGAACACACACACCTCACACACATACACACCACACAACACACACACACACACACACACCACATATATATACACACCATAACCATACACATACATCACACATACACAACACACCACACACACACCACACACATATACACACACTATAACCATACATATACATCACACATACACTACACACCACCCACACACACCACCCACAAACAGCACACCACATACGCCATGCATACATGCACTCTATACACACCATACACACATTACACATACCACACATACACCACACACACACATGCACACCACACATACCCCCCCCCACACACACACACATCTTTCTCAGAGCCCACAGGGATTCAGAGACTCAGACCTGAAATAATGGCAGAGCATACCTCAGTCTGCCTGAGATTTCTTGGTCTTGCATACACCCCACTTGTTCCTCGCTCCATTCTTTCCCTACAGGCATCCGGGGATCAAAGACAGGCCTGAGGACATTTAGTTTCCCTGTCTTCCCAGCGTGGCTCTACTGAATAAATTCCTCTGCTGTTTCTATTGTCTTTCCATTTGATTTCTGGGGAATATGGCTGGACCTGGTTTTGGGGCCTCTCTACAGTCAGACCTAAGAACTCCAGTGACAGTCACAGGATTGAGTGTTGCAGCTTTAAGTTCTGGACACAGGGATAATTCCCAAGGAGCAGCCTGTAGCTTTGATTTTGGAATTCCCGGGGTCTGAGAGATGGGCCGCTCTGCTCCTCCAAATGGCAAACTTGAGGTTAACAAACTTGAGTGAAGGCTGCTCCCCTGCTCTGTTGTGAAACTAGGCCACCAGGTCTGTGCCGTGTGCCCTCGCCCTCTCCAGATGGGAGTGGAGCAAGGAGAGGCACTGCGTGCTGCTGCGGAGCACAGTCTACAGGCTAGACCCAGGCGGACCTCAGACCTTCCACAGACTGCTGCTGGAAAGAAATCAGGTCACACCCCTGCAGCCTCTTTACCCTTACACCTGCTGCGAGGGAGTCCTGATAAGCAAGCTGCTGTGACCTGCCGCCTTTGGGCTACTTATTAACCATGCTTGCTGCTTCGTGGTGTGGGATCTTCCCCTCCCTCAGAAACTGAAATAGAGAAACACATTGTCTGGTAGAACTGAAGGCTCTCTCTGTCTCTGTCTCTGTCTCTGTCTCTGTCTCTGTCTCTCTCTCTCTCTCTCTCACACACACACACACACTGTCTCTCTGTCTGTCTCTGATATCTCTGTCTTTCTGTCTCTGTGTGTTCTCTCTGCCATGTTGTCTGCAATATTAATATCCTTAATAAATCTCATACCCTCCAGGACAATTCAACTCTCAAACCAAACCATCTCTCCTTTCTTTCTCGAAACCTAATGCTGAGTGTTGATTCCCAAAGGTAGGCATCGTTTGGGTACATCTGAAGCTAAGGCAACACAGTAGCTCAGTCTAAGGGACTAAATAAGTGGATCATGAATGGAAATTCAATGCCACATTAGTCTAAGAAGAGGCCAGCAAGGACATTGTGGTTTAGCTCAATTCTACCAGGTGTGTGAAGGGGGTGGGAGAAGCTATGTGTTTACAGTAACCACTCCTGTCTTTGGAAGCTGACAAGATCAAAGAGAAGATCTTGACCCTGAGTGACCTTGCCTGGGAGACATACTCTAACGTGATGGACTAGACAGGCTATTAATACGGGGCAGGGTTCTGGACATCTTCTTGTCTCTTTTGGTTTATACAGCCCTCTGATGTAAAGGATTTCTAAAATATGGTGAAATATTTATTAAATTTTGTGGCTATTCTGGCCAAAGACTCCTAAATTCCTCAGATTCTCCAAACTGGTAGGGTTGTCTTTGTTTGTTTGTTTGTTTGTTTTTGTTATTATTATTTTGTTTTTGAATGCTATTGCACTGATCATGTCTGGTAGCTTCAAGGTGGGGCCTGGTCACTGGAAACACTGAGATTAGAGGAATGGTTTCCTGAGCTGAGGAGAGGGGCTGAAGGCTGATGGTTAGTTCTCAGAGGTCAATGACGCAATTACTCATGTCTATGCAGTGGAGCCTCCATTAAAACGCCAAAGAGGCTTGTGAGCAGGAAGATGCCCGGAGGATGGTCCTCCCAGTCAGTGTGACTCCTCCCACTCTATGCGAGCTTTCATCTGTTGTAATATCCTTTACAATAACCGGTAAACTTAAAAATCATACAAAATACAAGCTCCTAATAAATATATGTGTGTAGGGAAGGAGGTGTATGTGCACATGTATGCATTTTGCATGGGATAGCCAGAGGACACCGGGCATCCTGCTCTATCAGTGTCTACCTTAGCCCTTGGAGATAGGGTCTCTCACTGAGCCTGGAGCTAGATTGGCAGACAGCAAACCTCAGCAATCCTCCTGTCTCAGCCCCATTGCAGGAAACTTGAACTCAGGTTCTCATGCTTCTGCAGATGGCCTACAGAGAAGAGAGAGAGAGAGAGAGAGAGAGAGAGAGAGAGAGAGAGAGAGAGAGAGAGANAGAGAGAGAGAGAGAGAGAGAGAGAGAGAGAGAGAGAGAGAGAGAGAGAGAGAGAGACTTTATCTCAGGTTCTGTGTGTACTCACTAAGGACTGCCAATGATGTGGGTGGGGTAGCACACACCTGTAGTTTCAAAATTCAGGAAGTTGAGGAAGGTAGGAGAGTCTCCAGTTCTAGGGCAGCCTGGGCCGTAGAACGAGTTCGGTGTCAACCTGGGCTACAGCGCAAGACTCAGTCTCATCTCCTTCATTCCCACAGAACTGGGACCCACTGCGGGACGGGCATAGACGACACACACGGGGACACTCTGTTCCCTGGATGAGGGTTCTTTTGCCTCTACCCAGGGGTGGCATCAATTGTTCTGGAGGTGTGGTAGGCGGCTCAAGAGGCTCCCTTGGGCCCTGAGCTGCTGGAACAAGCCACCTTCCTGGTAGAGCCACCAGCAGAGGGCAGATGCTTTCCCGAAGTTAAGGAGTCCAGAGCTGAGCTGTCCGGATTGCCATCTGTGTGAGAGAACTGGGAAAATGGTCCAGTGCCTTAGGGAGCAGCAAATGGTTGGGCTTGGCTAGGCTATGAAGATCTGATCGGAAAGGCCACAGTCAGCCCCAAACAGGCAGCTGGCTGTCACAAGCCACGCGGAGCCAAGGAGCCGCTGCCTCCCCAAGGTCAGTGGACAAGCAAGAGGAGATCGGGTTTCCAAAACGTCTTGGGCTTCCTTATCATCCTAACCTTGCCAGGATTCTACCCACACAGATGTCCCTAAAAATCACCTCTTTTTTTTTTTTTTTTTTTTTTCCTTTCTGGTCACCCTCTGCAGTTTTGTTTTGTTTTATGACCCACGTTAAATCCTCTGCTTTTGTCATTTCTCACATGGATATATTTTGCAGAGGACCCAACTACTATAAATTCATTTAAGCTTCAACCCCCACCACCACCTTTTTTAAAGTGTGCCTCTGCGAGCGCTCATGCATGCATATGTGTTGTATGTATGTGGGCATCAGGTGTCTTCCGTTGTGACTTTCCATCTCAATCTCTTGAGAGACTCTCAGTGAGCCTGGGACTTGAGGCCTTTCTGCCTAGGCTGCTGGCCAGCATGCCCATGTGACCCTCCTTTCTCTGTACCCTCAGTGCCCATCAGGCGGGTGTGCGTGGCTTCAGGACATTGTTCAAATTTACATTCATTTAGTTGTTAGCTGTGTGTGCCCACCACAGCACATAGATAGAGGTCAGAGGACAACTTGCAGAAACTGGCTCTCTCTTTCCACCATATGGGTCCCTGGGATTGAATTCAGGTCATCTGGCTTACCTGCACTTGACCCATTGAATCACCTCAGCAAGCCAGTGTCCACCCTTCTCCCTCCCCCGAATGTGTGTCTGAACTGGGATCTTCATGCTTGCCCCCAAAATGTTCTTACCCCAAAGCCATTTCTCAACCCTTAAGTGTCCACCTTAAATGTCTAAAATCAAAAAGGAAGGCAGAACTGTGCAACACAGAAGTTGGCTTTTATCGTTTCCACAGCTTTGATCTTAGCCCACTCTCAATAGCCACAGGCTTTCACAGTTACGGACGGTGGTGTCTCTTAACCAGTGTTTGTCCCTGGGCTTATAAACACCTGTCTCTCTCATCATCTGCCTGGGGGTGGCAATGTCCTGAGCAGTCCCAGGGGGTGGCCAAATGGAGAGGAACTGACACCTTTGGCCAAGAGCTATGAGTAGGTTTGAAAGCAGCTCCCACGGCTGCCTGGGCTTCCGGTGGCTGATGTTCTCACTGCAGCATCTGAGCCAGGACTACCCTGAGGAATTCTTGTCACTGTGTAATAAACAGCATACATTTAAGCTGCCAAATTCAGGGGTTCTGTGCTATGTAAACAATACAATTTTCATTTCTCTTTGATGCCTGATCATTCTGTTCATTTTCAAGCTCCTCTTTATAGCAAAGCTCTATAAAAGAGTCATCCATTCCTCATTTCTCCCCTTCCCTCCACCCAGTCCCATCCGTCAACCACGGAAGAGCCTCTGCCGGCAACACTAAAGTCTAACTAGTTGGAAATTTTCTTTTTATCTCTCTTAGATGTATGCCGCATGTCCCAAAAGGAGGATTCTTGTGTAGGTGACTCGCTAAGAAAGTGTTTTTTGAGAAACACAGGACGACTAGATCGTTCGAATTGTTTGGACGATTTCAGGTCCTATTTAGGATGATAGCTAGTTCTCCAGAACCTGGCCCGCTTTGATTTAGAGTAGGGAAAATATTAGTTCTCTCTCTCTCTCTCTCTCTCTCTCTCTCTCTCTCTCTCTCTTACACACACACACACACACACACACACACACACACACACACACACTTGCACTCAAACATATAGCTTGATAATGAAAGTGGTTGGGAGTGTGGGCCCTGGATAGCTTGGTGGGTTGATGAGAGAAGCACGGTCACAGAGAGCGTTATTTTTACCTCTAGGCATCAGGTAGCCATGGAAGGAATAGTCTCTCTAGAATCAGGGTCTCCAGTGCTAGAACATCAAGGATACTGAATCCCCTCGGTCCAGTGTCAGGCTCTGGAGAGAATCCCAAGGGAGAGCAGTGCCAGGGTGGGTAGCAGAAGGTGTCTGGGCAGTTAGAGGCCCTGCCTGGAACTGACCAGGCGACCCCTGCTGTGTTCTGGTGCTAGAACAGACCAGACTGCTTAGACCCAAGAGCGAAATAAACTCCTCTTTCGGGGAGAGGGTGGCAAAGTCAAGTTGCCAAAGGGTGGCTGCGCTTCATTGATACTGCTGTGACTTGCAAAAGTACAATCGGCCACACTCAACATCGTATGTTTCAATCAAGTATGTGAGTGCTCAAGTGGGTGGATTCCGCCGCTAGGATCTTCCTACATAAGAACTTCTTCCTGATGCTAGACACTCACCAATTTGAACCAAAGGAAAGTTTTCTTCTTCAGTATTCCAGAGATGAGCTAATAGACCGGAAAGTCTTAGTTCTTGCTCATTGCTGCCCTCTACCGGAAGAGCAGAAACTTAGCTACTCCCACCAGTATCCGTCTGGACCCTGCCTTCCCTGTTCCAGCTCCGTGTGGCTCTAGTTCTCCAAACCTAGTCCTGGCCTGATTTAAGGTGGGGAGGGGATTAGCTGAACATTGGTAAGGGAAGTGTTCCAGGGTGTAAGCCCTGGGTTAATTCGTTGGTTGATCAAAGAAGTGTTTGTAGGGGAGTCGCCCATAGGCTTCGTTAGATTTCATTTCTGGGAAAGTAAGCCTTTTGTAAGGATTTGGCTGTCTTTTGCTGAAGTATGGGCTCTGTGATGGTCTGATTCCATCAATCAGACATGGCTTTCCACCTTCCTCCACGGAGGTGCAAATGTTATTCTCTGTGGCAAGCTAAGGACTCAGTTCAATTCTTCTGCTAGCAATCCCCGGCCCGTGCTATAGACACAGACATGCTGTGAGGAGGTCGCCACCTCATTGAACCCACAAAGCATCCTCAGCCCACACAGGCAGAGAAGGTAGGCATAGGGTTTCTAGATACAGATAGGAGGAGGGTAGAGACATTCACACCACCATAGTCAGTTAGAGCTTTGCCTCCCTTCTCCATAGGAGGCTCTCCCAAAATAGGGTTCCTAAAGCACCCTCAGAATAACTCGAAACTTCGGTGCTCCGTGTGGCGCAGGTGTGGTTCAGTATTCGTTCAAAGCACTGCAGCCCATCTTCATTGTGTGCTTCTTACTAGCTCCTATCATCCTCGAGCTGCCTTCAAACGACTGCCAGTTGGAGACCCGAGCAGCCCCCTCCACCGCCCCACACAACACCCGTGCTTCAGAAATGTTCAAGATATAGGGCCACTGTCAGACGCTAGCGGTGAGTTGTAGGGTACACTCACTCCAGTGGTTGACCAAGCGGTGCGCAAGAAAATGGTGTCCGGTCGTGCCAGGTAGGGCTTTGGATACCTCCCTACCCCGCTGTGTGCTCTGGTGAAGGTCCCCATGGATCTTTCTGGCAAAGACATTTCACACATTTTAACTGCTTGGCAAGCGGTTTACAAATCCTCCTAAATACAGCAGATTAGTCCGTGGAAATCCAAAATTTTAGAAAAAAAATTAATTGAAAGAGCTACTGAGTCGAGGAGGGTTTGCTTGAGCAAATATTTTCTCTATGGAATTCTGATCTGTTCATTTAATAATCCTAATTATGGTTTTGTTAATTTGGGGGCCGTTGTAGAGAGAGAACCTTATTCCCTCAGGACCAAACCGGGGTTAAGATGCTTTTGTTTCTCATCTGTGATGTTCAAAGTTAACAAGAAAATGCATTGTTCCTGTCCCCATGTCCCCCCCACACACATGGCTGGTTCCTTGTATAACTTCTAGGATATCATAACAGATACACACAGGGGGGATCTCTCTCTCTCTCTCTCTCTCTCTCTCTCTGTTTTTCTGGCTTCAAAATATTAGCCAGAATGTGAGAGCAAGGGCCAGGCCTTCCAGGCCTTGATGTCTTGGTGTACCTACTGTCTTTCTGAAGCACTCTTTCTTTTATTCTTTTAGTAGCCCCTCCCTCACATCATTCTTTGGTCTTACCACAGATCTCACTCCCCTTAGGCAGTCTTGTCTGGTTCTGTGTATATACCAATAGTTGGGCTCATCCTAGGAGCTCCAGGTAAGTCTGTTGATGTTGGATTTTTTTTTTTTTAAGATTTATTTATTTATTTATTATATGTAAATTCACTGTAGTTGTCTTCAGACACACCAGAAGAGGGCGTAAGATCTCGTTATGGATGGTTGTGAGCCATCATGTGGTTGCTGGGATTTGAACTCNGGACCTTTGGAAGAGCAGTCGGTGCTCTTAACCGTTGAGCCATCTCACCAGCCCAATGTTAAATGTTTTATCAGAGGCCTTGTAGGCACCGCAGATTAAGCATGGCCCACACTGGATGCATCACTACCCTCTTCTTCCCACCTCCTTCTCTGCTCTGAGCCTGCTTGTTTACTACACTATAGGTCTCCAAGCAGGGCATTGTAGGTCACCCAGAAAAACGTACTGGTTTGTGTAAGCAGATATTCAAGTCTGGTGTGGTTTCAGGAATGTCTAAATCCAAGGGCTTTAGAAAGCTGTCTCACAGCTCTGCTTTTTCCTCCATTGGTTCTCTTTGTGTGATGGCAAGAGAACTACCTACAGATCCCGAATGTTCCATTCTCAGAGGATCAAATCCAGAATCCATGTCTGACCTATTTGCCAACTTGACATCATCTAGAGTCTTCTGAGAGGAGAGCCTTCGCTGAGAAATTACCTAGGCCTGGTTGCCCTGTGGGCATATCTTTAGAAGATTGTTTCAGTTATTTATCGACATGAGAGGGCCTAGCCCACTGTGGGCAGCTCCATTCCCTGGGCAGGTAGTTCTGGGCTGTTTAAGGAAGCTAGTAAAGCATGAGTTTAGCAGTGAGTCAGCACTTTATGCCCTTCCACAGTTTTTTCTTTAGGTCTCTGCTCTAGTTCCTGCCCTGATTTCCCTGAGACCCTGGATGCTCTCTTTCGCTGCCCCGTGGTCCCCTTGCTTTCTGCAACAGTGCAGCTGTAGCACACTCTTGGGTTGCTGTGGGTCTCTCTCTTTCAGACTGTAAACTCCTTGACAACATGGGACCCCTTTGTGATTTAGTCTTCCCTGTACCTGCACAGGTTTTGGCCTAGAGTGGGGATCTACTCTTAGGATGAGGGACGGGAGACTCTATTAGGAGAATGTAGGTGGAGTAGGGGGCCTTATTCCTTCATGTCATCAAGATAAGAACAATAGCCCGGATCACGAGCAACAGCATTGGACCAAATATGCAAAGATAAAATGAAAAGAGTCATAGGTGGGATTAGGGCTGAAACACAAAGCAAACAAACAGTCGGTTTGGGCGAGGAGTGAACGTGGTCGAAGTATCCGGAGAGGTGCCCAGTGATCTTCTCGAGGCTTTTTAAAAATGCTGACATGACCGTGGGTCACATCCATAATCACTTTATTCCACAGCCACACACAGTGATGCAGAAACCGCAGGAGGCTTTGTAACAAACAGTCCCTGCAAAGGGGACCCTGTGCTTTTGACCGCAGTGGCCTTCAGAAGTGTGGCTTCATGTCAGACTTTATATATTCCAAGACCTGTACAAAGTTTCTAATGTAAAGGAAGGTGATTACAGGTTGAGGAATTTTACTTTTGTCAATTAAGGACACAGGGGAATAAAACCCTGTCACAAAAGAAGAGCACAGGCTGGAGAGACGGTTCGGGGGTTCAGAACGTGACTGCTCCTGCGGATGATCTGGGTTTGCTTCCCAGAACCTGCAACAGGTGGCTCACAATCACGCCATCTCCAGGGGATCTGACGCTTCTGGCCTCTGAGCGTAGCCCATGCATACCATCCCAACCCACCCCCAACATTAAAAATAAAATAATTTTTTTTAAAGAAGGGCATAATCTAAGATAAAGAACACACTTAGCTTTATGGTGGACTAAGTCTGTTGCTTCTTGCATACACACTGGAACCCGTCTCAGCGTCCCCCATAGACAGCTAGGACCTTACAAGTTATTAGCAAATGATGCAGTTTATTGATGATTTGATGACAGAATGAGAGAGGAAGTACCTTGGTCCTGAATCTCTTCCACAGCCAGCTGCCACACCCGCATCTTATCATTGCCTTTGCTAGTTGACTACATTATAATAAAAATTCATAGTCTGATTCAGTAAAACAGCTGGAAGTAGTAATACTTAAAACTCAGCCTCCTAGCCTCCTAGAGGGAACCCTGGGGAAAGTGACTCTGATGTGTTGTGGGAAACCCCAAGTTGTCTCCCAGCAAAAGGCACTGGGTTGGGAAAGCAAGCCAGCTCTCCTTGTTAGCAAGCATTTTTCTCGGGTCTCTGGCTTTTTTTTTTTTTTTTTTTTTTTTTTTTTTTCTTTCTTGGTAGAGCCCCCTTTCCAAGGTTACCACCTGGGATAACTCACAAAATTTCCTGAATGTATTAAACAGTGCAATTTAGCTTCCTGATTTCTCGGCTAGCCTAAAGCAGCCCTGGGGCTTTTCTTTGCATAATTAAAAGATCCATTAAGGTGTTTTCCCAAACAAAAGAGCAGTTTCTCTTCCTCGGAGGATTCTGTTATCCTCTCAGGACAACTATCTCAGCTGCAGTCAGATTTTAAAATAATGTAGATACAAATATCACACAGGCGCACGCGCGCGCACACACACACACACACACACACACACACACACATGCACAATAATGAGTCTCTAATTTCTTTAGTTATATGCAGAGAGGTGGAAGACATCTTTGTTTGTGTTGGATGCACAGGGGAAACAGGTTGTCAGCAGAGGTGCTGGAGTGATTTGCCACCATGCATGACTTCAGGGCCTCGGACAGACAGATACACCAAGAGGCACCTTCTCCATGCCTGCCGGCACAAAGGGAGTGTGGAGCTGTAAGCAGAGGGACCTTCAGGTCCCAAGACATCCTGGTCTGCTAATACCAGCTGGTGTCCTGTTTTCACACACAAGTGTGCTCAAGCCCAGTGGCTTTCTACCTACTGTGTTTGGTGGGTCCTGCCTCCACCTCCCTCCATGACCCGCCTCCTTCCTGGTTCTCCTTTTTTGGACTTTCCCCTTTGGAACTGAACTCCTGCAGTAGGTGCCACCACACCAGAGCAACCTAAAATGGAGTCGCTTATGTTAAGCATCACATAAGCAAACTGAGTCGTGAAGAGATGCTTTGTAAAACGCGGTATGATGTGGCAGGAGCGGGTGCCTCAGCAGACCCATACTGAGGCGTCTGCCCCTCTCCCAGGTACCAGTCACAAGACAGGTCTGGTATAAAATGAAGTTTATTTGGGAGCATTGAATGGGGGATTGAGAAGGCAGTAGAGGCAGAGAAAGAGAGGGGACAGAGAAGGACATAGAGAGAGAAATAAACAGAGAGAAGGGGGGGAGAGGAGTCAGAGAGAATGGAGCGGTCAAAGAGTCTTTATAGCAAGCCAGGCTCATACCTAGCTGATGCTAGGTAACTGTTGGGTAGAGCCTAGAAGGAATGCTAGCATGCTAAAACCTCCAAGAGACTGACTTTTTTCTTTCTTCTGAAAACAGGAGAATCCAGGTTACCAAACTCTGTGCCATAGAAAGTCCCCTCTGCTTTTACAGTAGAGAGGAAGTAACGGTTTGATAGAACTCTAGCTGAACACACCTCTTTTCTTCATAAAGTAATTAGCCTTAGGTATCTTGTTATTGTAACCATCAAAGAACTAATACAGGTGGTCATAACTGCAAAAGTCACTTCCTCTGTGAGCAAGGGCTCCTAAAAAGAAGCTGCATTTGCAGAGACTAATTGACTAAAAGACTAATTGACTGGAGAGACTGGAATGTCACAGACCCAGAGGTTAATTACCTTATCTTGGGCTGGTGGTAGCTCTCCGGAGCAGTCATTCCTTGCCTACCTCTGTGTCAGAACTGACGTCTTGTGACTAATAGGTAGGAAGCTTTTTAGAATCTATTAATTTAGCAGACCACTAGCTTCCACCAAGTCAAAAGCTAAAAATGTCACCGGACAGCATCTTGAGCCTTTAGAAAAAGCTTCTCCTGTATCTCTGTAACGGCCTCTCTGATGTACCCGCCAATGCTAAACTTGCCTTGATTTGGGCCTTCCAACTCCATGAAACTGCTTCCACATTGGAACATGGAATTTGGGGTCACCTAAATCTGTGCTCCCAGACTGCTGGTCACTCAAAATGGCTCCAGAATAAACAATCTCTTAATTCCCTTTAAGATGAGAGCTGTGGCTTTTGAGTCACGTCACGAGGTGGGGGGTGGGGGAGGTGGGGGTGGGGGTGAGGGTGGGGATTGGGGGTGGGGGACCCCAGGCAGCCCTGCTCCAGATGCCTGCCTTTGACACAGAGGCCAGGTGGGAGGGTGGTCTCCTGTGGGAGAAGCTTCATTTTTGGGAAGCTGTCTTCCCTGAGGTGCCTGGTGGGCCCAGGGGTGTTTGTCAACAAGTGACAGTGTCTGGTAAACACAGGCCCTAGCAAAAGGGAACCAAACCTGCAATTGTCAAACATAGACAACTGATAGCACCTCTCGTGACCACAGGTGGGGACCCTCCCGGGACTCTCAGAGAAACACATGAACTGATATGCAAGCAGTGGGCTCCTTCCTGAGCCGGAGAACCAGAGCCTATTGTGCTCTCTCCACCTTTAAAGCTTGCCCACAGTCTCCCAGGTTGATGAGGGGCAAAAGCAACCAGGTTTTCTGTAGAGAAAAATAAGATTTCACCTTTGCCTGTAGCTAGATGTATTCAAACAGCTGCTTTTTGGAAAGGGCTGGCCTTTTAGACCTCTGTCTCATGTGCCTTAGAGATGAGAGGTGGCCTGGCAGAGCTGTTGGTGGCCGTGGTTCAGGTTGTGGGGGCTGTGGGGGCTTCAGGGCTGAGATATGACTCCAGACTACACAGACAGTGTCTGCCGCCAGCACCTTCCATTCCTCAAGGTGAATGCTCTCTCCAGCGGGTCATTCTGGCTGCGTCTGAGTGGTTTTCTGCTGGCAGAGTCATTTATTTCTGGTGTCAGGGAGGCCCAGACGGCTTTTCCCACTGGCTGTAAATGCTCTGAGCATCATCGATTCCTCCCATCCCTGAAAATCTGCTGGAGCAGCAAGTCTGGGATTCCTAGCCAAGGAGGGGAGAGTGAGGCCTGGTGGCTTTGTTCCCTCCCTCTCAGTGGGGGTGGGTAGGATGTTAAGGCCTCCTTGGCTCCCCTGGGAGCTGCTCTACAGTTCAGACATTGTGTTGCAGTTTTCCCTAGCCTGCTGCTGGGAGAACATGTCTGCCTGTCTGTCTGAACACCCCTAGGCTTACAATGCTATTGGACACTGGCCTAGGAATAGACAATGTGGCCGGTGCATTTTCCTCCCTTGTAAGAAATTTCAGAGCTCAAGAATGCTACCTAGTCCTATCCCAGACCATAGACCACTATACAGTGGATCCTGCCAACTACCAGGCTGTAGGGATGGCTGCCCTCCCAGCTTCAGGGTAATCCAGCATGATAAGGTGTCTCCCTCGTAAACTTCATGTAAATATGCCCGTAGGAGTGCCTCTGTGTGTGGCAGCAGCATGTGTGTGCCCCCATGTCTTCTTTGTGTTCGAATTTGTTCCTGTGTGATGGTGTAAGTGCCTGTGGGCTCCTAATAGGACGGTGTACTTGTAGATGCATGCTTACTTGGATATGTTGCTGTGAGTATCTGTGTGTCTATGTCTGCATGTGAGCTACTAGTGTCTGTGGTTGTGTGTTATGTGAATCTGTGTGCGTGTTCATTGTATGTTGTTGGCATGTGAGTATGGAGCATGAACACACACGCTCATGTGTGTATCTGTGTACATGCTCATGGAGTATGTGTGTCTGCAAGGGAGTGTGGAGTATGGACATACCTGCTATGGTAATTTGAGTAAGAATGGCCCTCTAAGGCCCATATATGTTTGAATGTTTGGCCCCAACTAAAGCTGTTTAGAAGGATTAGGAGGTGGGGGCTTATTGCAGAGGGTATGCCATTGTTAATAAGCTTTGAGGTTTCAAAAGATTTGGGGCCATTTCCAGTGTGTTTTCTGCCTTCTTCTTGTGGCTCATGATGTGGGCTCTCAAATGTTGCTCCAGAGGACTGGTGTCTGCCACCTTCATTTTACCATGAACTCTACCCCCCTGAAACTGTAAGTCCCAAATAAATGCTTTCCTTTATAAGTTCTCTTGGTCATGGTGTCTTATCACACCAATAGAAGATTAACTAAAACAAAAGTTGGTACCAGGAGTGGGGCATTGTGACAGACCTGACAATGTGGGATTTTTTTGGGTGAATGTGGACGACTTTGGGACTTTGGATTAGAAAAGCAGCTGAACAGGTAGGTCCATGTAGAACTTAATGGGCTATCCTAGCAGAAGCTTGGGACACAGTAATGCTGAGAGCTATGTAGATTGTGGAGGCCCAGAGGCTAGAGAGTCTTCAGAGGGAAGTGAAGACTTTAACAGCAGCTGGGATAGGGGCCATGCCTGTAGTATTTTGGCAAAGAATCTGGCTGTCTTTACCCTTGTCCTAAGAATTTGCCTGAGGCCAACCTGAAAAGTGATTTCTAATTTCTTTGGTGCAGAAGATTTCAAGACAGCCTAATATTGATTTTGTCACATGGTTATTAATTATCACTCTTATGCAGGTCTACTATGAAAAGGAACAAGTCAGGCAAAAAGACTCACAAAATGTGCAGTTTGAAGAGAAAAAGAACACCAGGAGATTTAATGCTGGAGCCAAGGTTTGTGCTGAAAGAGGAGGAGACCGAGGAGAGGTCTGACTAAAGGGAGAGGTGCCCTCAGGGTGGAACCTCACCATCAAAGCTTCCTTCCAACTGGTGAAAGAAGAGGCCTAAGGAACTTTTGACTCCTACAACAACAACAACAACAACAACAACAACAACAACAACAACAACAGAGGAAAGATGTGATTCAAAGGGTCCAGGCTCCATCCCAAGCAGGCATTGTCCTCCATATCTGGCTGTAGACTCCTGAAGGACATATAAGAGAATGGACTGTGGAATCTTCTTCCTTGCTTAAAGAAAGCTGCTAAGACTGGGCACTGTACGGCTGGGCAGTCTCTGAATGAAGGCCCTCTGAGGGCATGAGGCCATCGCATGAAGATGTGAAAGTGAAGCCTAGATTGTGTTGGAGACCCCAAGATGTTGGAGATATCAGAGACATGAAGAGAGGGAGTGGAACCAGCTCAAGGGAGAGAAGAGTGTTGCAGTCAGCAAAGCTGGAAGGGTGGAGTCAGCAAAGACCTCTGACATCAGACACGGTGCTATAGGCTTGCAGTTTTCCTACTGGGTCTTGGTCTTGCTTTGATCCAGTATTTCCGCACCATGCCATTATTACTGCCTTTTGGAATGGTTAGTGTATATTCTGTGCATTAAATGTTGAAAGCGTGTGAGTTGCATTTTGATTTTACAGGGGTTTGTACTTCAGAGATTGCCTTGAGCCTCAGAAGAGATTTCAAATTTCATATTTTTAAACAGTGTTGAGACTGAAAGACTACGAGGACTTTTGAAATTGGACTAAATGCATTTTGCATTATGATATGACTATGGGGTCTGTACTGGCTAGCTTTGTGTCAACTTGACACAGCTGGAGTTATCACAGAGAAAGGAGCTTTAGTTGGGGAAATGCCCCCCATGAGATCCAGCTGTGGGGCATTTCCTCAATTAGTGATCAAGGGGGAGAGGCCCCCCTTGTGGGTGGGACCATCTCTGGGCTGGTAGTCTTGGATTCTATAAGAGAGAAGGCTGAGCAAGCCAGGGGAAGCAAGCAAGCCAGTAAAGAAACATCCCTCCATGGCCTCTGCATCAGCTCCTGCTTCCTGACCTGCTTGAGTTCCAGTCCTGCATCCTTTGGTGATCAACAGCAGTATGGAAGTGTAAGCCAAATAAACCCTTTCCTCCCCAACTTGCTTCTTGGTCATGATGTTTGTGCAGGAATAGAAACCCTGACTAAGACAAATTGGTACCAGCATAGTGGGGTATTCCTGGGACAACCTGACCATGTTTTGGGGAGGACTGTGGAAGAATTTTGGAACTTTGGGCCAGAAGATCCATTCGGTGTTAAGAGCTCTTTGGGATGTTGAGGAGCTTGGAAGATAATGTTGAGAACAGTGCAGAAGATGGAAGCCTGGCTTGTGTAATTTCAGAGGGAAAATTAAAGACTCTTTTCACGGCCATTGTTACTTTGTGAAGAGTCTGTGGTTCTGGTTAGCTGGGGCTGAAGAATCAGGTGTGATTAACAAGATACCAGAACTACTAAAGCAAAACCTTTGTATTACTGGGACTATTGATGCTGGTTAGCTGGAGTTTCTGCTTGTGGACGTTGTACATCGTGGTGCGGAGCCTAGTGCGCACCACGATGTACAACGTCCACAAGCAGATGGGGACTTTTGAAATTGGACTAAATGCATTTTGCATTATGTTGACAAGGGGTCAATTGTACTGGCTAGCTTTGTGTCAACTTGACACAGCTGGAGTTATCACAGAGAAAGGAGCTTTAGTTGGGGAAATGCCCCCCATGAGATCCAGCTGTGGGGCATTTCCTCAATTAGTGATCAAGGGGGAGAGGCCCCTTGTGGGTGGGACCATCTCTGGGCTGGTAGTCTTGGATTCTATAAGAGAGAAGGGTGAGCAAGCCAGGGGAAGCAAGCCAGTAAAGAACATTCCTCCAATGGCTTCTGCATCAGCTCCTGCTTCCTGACCTGCTTGAGTTCCAGTCCTGCATCCTTTGGTGATCAACAGCAGTATGGAAATGTAAGCTGAATAAACCCTTTCCTCCCCAACTTGCTTCTTGGTCATGATGTTTGTGTAGGAATAGAAACCCTGACTAAGACAGGGTCCAAGGAGTGGAATGAAGTGGTTTGAATAAGAATGGCCTCATAAGCTCACATGCTTGAATGCTTGGTCCCCAGTTGGTGGAACTGTTTAGGAAGGATTAGGAGGTGTGGCCTCATTGGAAGAAGTGTATCAGTGGAGTGGAATTTGAGGTTTCAAAAGGCTTGTGCCATTTTCAGTGTGTTCTCTGCCTCTTTCTTATGGTTCAAGAGATGAACTCTCAGGTGTTGCTCCAGAGACCCGATGCCTGCTCCCTCCATCCTGCCATGAATTCTACCCCTCTTGAAATTATAAGTCCCAAATAAATGCTTTCTTTTATAGGTTGCTTTGGTCATGGTGTCTTATCACAGCAATAGAAAAGTAACTAAGACACATGTTCATGTGTGTATCTCTGTGAGTATGCTAATGGTATAGACCTGCACATAAGTGTGGGACATGAGCACAAATGTGTGTGTGTGTGTGTGTGTGTGTGTGTGTGTGTGCATGCTCACATGCTTACAGCATGCATGTACTAGTGTCATCACTCATGGCATGTAGGCCACGTCTGAGATGTGGAGGAGCTTGCACAGGGCACATGAATGCTCCTGTGTGTGCACCACTATCTGATCACCTCCTGCTTCGTTCTTCCTTTCCTAACATCCAAGGATTTATGGAAAATTCCAGGAAGGAGGTGGTGGCTGGAGAGGGAGACTTCAGATACAGTGTCCCTGTCCCTGGAGCTGCTCTGGAGTTGAAGGGGACCATGTTTCCCTTCAAAACTTCCACCAGCTTGTGGGGGGCAAATGGCCTTTTGTTCAGGTCTGCAAGGACCCAAGGGCAGGGCTGGGCCTGAGCTGCTCCTTTGCTTGGCCCCAACTCAGGGCACATGATTGTGATTGTGATTGTGATTGTGACTGACTATGTATTCCAGAGCTGGCTCAGTGCAGGGCTGGGTATGGGTAAGGGTGAGGAGCTGAGGGAAGCTGGCCTGGATGAGCTGTGCTTGGGTTGCCTTCGTTGCTCACGGCAAGAGGCTGAGGAGAGTGGGTAACCCTTTAGGACTGGGAAGGGGATGGTGTTCCTTTTTAATAGACTGGGGGAAAGCATGACAGGCTTGGGACCAACTCTGACACTAATGCAGAGGTCCTGCCGACAGCTGGTCAGAGAGGCAGGTCAGGAAGGGAAGGCTGTGTTTAAATGTTCTCTGGGGAAAGGTCAACATTCTCATTTCCCCACCCTCTGCTCTGTACCCTCAGTGCCTGGGACATCAGCCTGGAACTGCTGGACTCAGCTCAACGCCAGGCACAGATACCCTCTGGGCCGATGTTTCCCACTGGGTGGAGATAGGCCTCTCCTACACTGCTCATCCATGCCGGTGGTGCGCTGGGAAGACCTTTTTGGGACCAGGAGACCATGCTGTGGTGGGAAAGTCTGCCAATCTCACTGATTTGTCCCTTTCTGTCCTTTGCCCAGCAGTCTGTCTCAGCCCCATGGGGAAACAATTGTGCTGCAGAGCTTCCTAAGAGAGCTGTCAGGGTAACACAGTCGTCATGACACCCAAGATGGTCGCTGTGTTTGCCCGGATGGTCTTTCTGGGCCTGTTCCATGTCCGGGTGAATGGGCAGAGAAAACACGTACATGCTGGGGCCTAGGGTGAGGAAATGGGGATGCAAGGGAAGAGCTGTGTGGTTTCTCTCTCTCTCTGTGAGGGACTCTTCAGTTGGTGAGGAAGGACCATGTTCATTGCTCATTTGTCCTATATCCATGAACCCTTACGTTGAGCCAGAGCCTCTCCTTTGCTTGGAGCATCCCATAACTCCTGGTCCTTTAGACTCCCAATATATCAAGAAATGATGGTCTTAAGTTCCCACTTCTATACAATTTTCCCTCACGCTGTAATCCACTCAAGCAAATGAGATGCAGCTAAAGGGGACAAGGGGCACGTGCGAGTTTGAGTCTGATCTTCAGGGAAACTTGCAGCCTCTGCTTTCTTTCCCAAAGGAGCCCGGCCCGGCCCAGCCCGGCCCAGCCCAGCCCAGTGGTGTCAGCTATCCCAGCGCTGAGCATGTGAGTGAGGCGCTTTAGTTCCTCCATTCCCAGCTGAGGCAGCAGCTGGCTGTGAGTCCATGAGTGACTCAGCAGAAGCCGTGCTTGGCAGAGACAAATCGCCCAACTGAGCACATCTTGCATTGCTGAGTCCAGGGCTCTAAGTATTTGATTTTTTTTTTTTTAATGTATGTAGTCCAGGGTAACTGAAATAGAAATGTGGACAAACTTTGGGACTGAGTGATGGCTGGAGGCTGGAAAATGCTGCAGAGGCTGTTAGTGGTTGTTGCAAGGACATGGGGTGGAGTGGGGTGGGGATGGCAGAAAGGGCAGCCTGTGTTATCTTGTGCTGGGGCCACTAGTGCTATCTGGAGAGGAGAGGATGTAGAGAGGGAACCTGCAATCTGGTTTTGGCGATTCCCATGACAGATGCTGAATGTGTATGTTGGCTTCTTTTAGTAGCACAAAATAAGCATTGTAAGAGAGAGGAGGCCCAGGAGTCTGCAGGCAGAAAGCAGAGGCCGTAGGCAAAGTCTATAACAGTCTTCCAGCAAAAGATTCTCAAAATAAGAAACAATTTCTGAATAAAGGATAGATGAGTATTGAAGCGGTGAGATTCTTCTTGCAATTCAGAAAGACTTAAGGTGGGACTGTTTGATCCTTCTCAGATGGACAGGTGAGCTCCTAACACAGGCCAGGCACCTCCTCAAGGCAGAAAAGGCCTTAGCTTAGAAAGCGTGATGAATGTGGCTTTTGCAGCTGTGGTCTGGCTCCAAATCAGATTTACTGGAAACTCATAGAGTATTAAAGAGAAATCGCCTAACAACAGCAATCCAACTCCTAAGCACTCTGGTTTCAAAAGGGCTGTAAACAGTAAAATAAAAAGGGGTCTCTGGGCTTCCATGTTTCTGTAGGTAGGAAGCTCTCAGAGATCGAGCTACCGACTGAAAATATAAAATATAATCCATTACTCTGGAGAGAGAGAGAGAGAGAGAGAGAGAGAGAGAGAGAGAGAGAGAGAGAGAGAGAGAAGCCTTGGAAGGAGGATCCCAGAGTGCAGAGTGTGAAACCAAGAAACAAGAACAACGAACATCAGACTTGTGGCCTCTGTAATCCCAGCAGCACTCAGGAGGTGAAGGCAGAAGAGTCCTGATTTCAAGGCCAACCTGGGCTACATATTGGGTTCCAAAAACACTCAATGTGAGCCTCCCTCAAAACTGAAACAGAACAATAAACAAAAGACACAATGAAAGGAACAGTGGGTCAGAAAAGCATTCTCTCGTAAGGAGAGAATGGGTCTAATCAAGTGATGCTTTTTGCTCCTACAGTTGGAACTGACACCATCTATCCAGCTAAATTTCAGTCCCTGTGGGACAGTGATTACATTTCTGTGCTGGTTGGTTTTTCTGCCAGCTTGAAACAACATAGAGTCACCTGGTGTCTTGATCACTGTTCTGTGGTGAAGAGACACCATGACCAAGGCACCTCTCTCTTCTCTCTCTCTCTCTCTCTCTCTCTCTCTCTCTCTCTCTCTCTCTCTCTCTCCCTCCCTCCCTCCTCTCTCTCTCTCACTCTTTCTTTCTTTCTTTCTTTCTTTCTTTCTTTCTTTCTTTCTTTCTTTCTTTCTTTCTTTCTTTCTTTTGATTTTTCAAGACAGGGTTTCTCTGTGTAGCCCAGGGTGTCCTGGAACTCACTCTGTAGACCAGGCTGGCCTCGAACTCAGAAATCCGCTTGCCTCTGCCTCCCAAGTGCTGGGATTAAAGGCGTGCACCATCATTGCCTGGCTCTTTCTTTTTTGAGACAGGGTTTCTCTGTGTAGCCTTGGCTGTCTTGGAACTTACTCTATAGAATCAGGCTGGCCTGAACTCACAGAAATCTGCCTGCTTCTGCCTCCTGAGTACTGGGATTAAAGGTGTGCACTATCCCATCACTCCCTAGCAAAGAAAGCATTTAGTTGGGAGCTGGCTTACAGTTTCAGAGGTTTGGTCTATTATCATCATGGTGCAAAGCATGATGGCACACATAGTGCTGGAGCAGTAGCTGAGAGCTACATCCTTATCCACAGGTCTAGAGAGAGAAAGAAACACTGGGCCAGATGTGGGTTTTTGAAAACCTCAGAAGCCCTTAAAAGCCCAAGGACATACTTCTTTCATCAAGGCCACACCTCTTAATCATTTTAATCCTATCAGAGAGTTCCACTAGTGAGTATGTATTAAAATATATGAGCCTATGGGGAGCCATTCTTACCCAAACCACTGCATCTGGAAAGAGGGGACCATTTTGACAAATTGCCTAGATCAGTGGCCATGTGTATGAGAGGTTGTCAGAGACTCACCCCACTTTGGGCAGCACCATGCCCTAGGCCAGTTGGTTTGGGTAATATATGAAGAACGGCGGAGCATGAACCAGTGAGCAAGCAGGTAAGCAGGTAAGCAGGTAAGTCCCTTCATGTCTTTTCCTTCAGTTCCACGTGTGCTCTTGTCCTGACTTTCCTTGGATGGATCATGACCTGGAAGTATAATTCAGATAAGCTCCTTCCTCCTTTGACTTGCTTTTGTTCAGAGTGGTTTGTTTGTTTGTTTTTTTTTAATCACAGTCACAGAAATCAAACTAGAATGATGTTCTTCCCACTTTCCTTCTTTTAAATGGAGAGGTGGGGAGGGGTCCTTGGCACAACCTATTTCTGTTTCACCGTTATGACTTATGTGTGTTGAGGTTCAATAACCTCTTCTTTTCAGTTCATCACTCTCAGGACCAACGTGAACTCAACTCAAGAAGCTCTCCCGCTCTGTTTCTGGGTTATGTTAGTAACAAGGGTTGCCTCAGGGTCCCTGGCCTTTGGGTACCACCTTCTTTATGTGAAGCACAGGTGGCCTAAGGACTTTCTCTGATATCTCCAGAATCCTCTTCCCCTTTCTCCTTTTTAAAGATTTATTTAATTTTTTATTTTATTTTGATGTGTGTGTGTGTGTGTGTGTGTGTGAAAGAGAGAGCAAGAGCAAGAGCGAGCGAGCGAGCGAGAGAGAGAGAGAGAGAGAGAGAGAGAGAGAGAGAGAGAGAGAGCCCAGAAGAAGGTGCTGATCCGCTGGAGCTTACAGGAGGCTGTAAGCTGCCTGGTGTGGGTGCTGGGATCTGAACTGGGGTCAGTAGGAAGAGTAGGACATCCTCTAACTCCCGAATCACCACTCCAGTGGTGATTCCTTTTTTGAAGGACAACAAATTTTAACAACCGAGTAGTTTTAGTGGCTTGTTTTCTGTTCATGGAAGCCCAGAATTCTGGAAACTGATTTCTGTCCTGTCTCTGTCTCTTTTGGTCTCAGCTCATTCGTGTTTCTAGTGATAAAATCTTTTCAAAGTCTTTGGGTTTCCTGTGTATGTCAAGAAAACTCATGTTATTGAATTAGAATTCTTTACAGTTCCTTTTTGTATAACTCCATCTCCACTCTTGGCATTGGTGTGATGGAGAGTTGGATCGATCACTTATACAGTGACCCTGTCCTGCAGAAGGTTGTCCAGGTCTACCGGTGGTGTCATCTTCAAGGTTGTCTTAATAAATCTCTTCTAATATAGATAGAGTGAGAATGCCCCCTATCCTCTAGTTATAGCAAGGAGAAAGCAGGCCACACCTTCCCTATTCTGCTTTGGGATTCCCTCAGGTAAATATCCAGTTCATCACATACCAACTCTACTTTCCACTCAGCCCTAGTCTGACTGTAGTGCAACCAGGTTCTCTCTTACCGTGGAATAAAACATCTTTTTTTCCAACATCAGATAATGTACTCTACAGTTCTGTAACAACACTAGAGAAATCTTTTAAAGCTTACCATTGTGTGCGTGGACACATGTCATGTGAAGGTCAGAGACATTTGGGAGTCAAATTCTTTCATCTCACTGTGGGTTCTAGTCATAGAACTCAGGTTGTCTGGCTTGCATAACAAGAAATTTTACTCACTTAATTGTGTCACATGTCCCATATAGCCTTTTATAAAGACATCAGTCATTATATTTAGGGTGTCTACTGATTCAAATTTTAATTTCTACAGTCCTCTGAAGAATAGTTTTGTAATTGTTTAAGAGGAAGCCAAGAGACATCAATTTGACCCTCGTTCTCATTAAGATAACTTCGTAAGGTTTGAGTTAGGGACAAGAATCTTGGGGGTGAAATACTATTTACTCTAGTATTCATATGAATTGATTAAAACTTTTTAAATTTTGTGTGTTTGAATGTTTTGCCTGCATGTATGTACACTATATAGCTGCAATGCCTGTAGTGGCCAGAAGAGGTCGTTAGATCCTTTGGAATTGTAGTTATAGATGACTGTGGGCAGCTATTGGGTAGGCAGGAATTTAATACAGGTTCTCTGGAAGAGCAGCCATTGGCACAGTCCCATGTGAGTTAAAATTTAATTTCTACAGTTCTCTGACGAACAGTTTTGCAATTGCTTAAGAGGAGGCCAAGACACATAAATTTATCTCAAAGGAAATAATGACAAACATCTGCCCATGTGTCCCCCTCTTCTCCAGCTGTTACTTCTATACCACTTATTGTGACCTTCTGTTCCTCTGAGAAATTTTTTTTGGGGGGACAGTGTTCACTGGTTATCCCAGTTTAAGACTCAGCCTCTTAGGTACTAACATTTTTAATCCTATGTCCTTGATTTCTGGTCTTCATCATCATTCATATCTTAGGGGCTGGAGAGATGGCTCAGCCTGAAAGCACTTGCCTTGTCAATGTGGGGGGCTAGAGGACACATTAGAAAGCAGCGTACACACTTGCAATCCCAGCCACGCTGAGACAGGAGGCCGAGGCAGGAGAATCTCTGGGGCCTTTCTGGCTAGGTTCCTGGCCTGTGATAGCCCCTATCTCAAACAAAATGTAGAAAGAGCCCGAGGAATGACACCCTGGGTTGTCTTTTCATTTACAGAAAGGCGTGGGGTGGCGGGGAGGGGGGGAGAGAGGACAGAGAGGGGAAGAGAGAGGAGAGAGGTGTGTGTGCATATCTGCACATGCGCCCATGCAAACACACATATACATACAGACTCCTTATTTTACTTTTTCTCCTTGCTTATTGCTTACATTTCTCATGAGAATAGTCTCTCAAATGGTAAAGGATTTATTTCCCATTCTACATTCTTCTAGATCCCTAGTACCCATAACAATATCTGGAACACTAGGGGGTGCTCAAAAGTTTTGTCCAGGAATGGGATATGTTCTTACTGAGAGAGAGCTTCTGGGAAGTGGGCATCTAGCTGCTGTAGGTAGGAGCCTGTCTTCTCTGAATAAACGTTTGCTCTCTTAAGCTACTTAGTGAATCTCCACATGAGGCAGGGCCAGGGATTTGGAGTCCTTGCTTTAAACCCCATTGGTCTGAAGGTTTCAGACTTTGGGAAAATAATTGGAGTGGTCAGTGGACTGGAGGTAAGAAATAAAGTAAGAATCGAGATTCTCTGGGGCTGCTGCTGACCTGTGGTTCACTAGGCCAGCTTTGATCCATCTTTCCTGGCCCCTGGCTCCACACTCAGGTTCTTTCACATGGGTGTTTAGAAGGTAACTGCATCCTCTCCCGGGCTGTTTCCCGAGGACATGGGAGTTAAAGACAAAATGCCTTAAAAAAAACCACTTTGAACAGCTCCGAGGAGGGTGCCAGCTAGGCGGAAGATGTTATTAGTCAAAGACACTCCTTTGAAAACAGAAATTGCTCTATCACACTACATCTCCCAACCATAGGGTGGAATTAATGAGGAGTTTGCTCAGGAGCCACAGCTTCAAAATGATCTTCCAGGTGGCCAAAGGAAATTCACATTTACACTTCAATCGGAAACCCCTCTGTAGATGCCATGAGGGGGAGGGCTTCATTTTCTGAGATCACAAATGGCCACCCCCTTCTCAATAAGAAGAGAGTCCCTGATAAAGACAGCCTGGTATCTGGGGACCCTCTTGCTAATTAGAAAAGTGCATCTAATTTCACGGGGTTCAGCTTGTATTAATTTATTCTGGGCTTGTTGGTAATGAAGCCATGTGCTTGTTTCTTAAGAAGAAAACATCAGAGAGGAGAAGGGTGGGTGTGAATGTGTGCTGCCCACACCTTCTTCTGTCTACCACTTGAGGGAGTAGAATGCAGCTACCTCCATCTTACCCTGTCACTGAGGCAGCACTTGTGACTTGACTGTGGTTAGTCCAAAGTAGGGAGTCTCTTCGAATATGACGACGACACTAGGTGAGCAGTGTCACCAAGCTGTAAGTCATGAGTGACATAACTGTTGCTACAAACACAGTCCAAACGTGGTCACCCCAACCTACACCTTCCTGGTGAATGGCCACTGTCCCTTGGCATTGGAATTCTAACCATGGATAACATTGAACAAATCTACTTTTATCGCCAGAAGCAGCTGGCAAGTGGTGGGCACACACCGGAACTTAACACTGTTCAATATTTCGACCTTCTTACTGAATTAGGTTTTCAAGGCCTGGATTTCTGACTCACTCGGCCATATGCTCCTGTCTTCTTGGGCATAGCTCAGGTGCTTATTATTCTCTTTGAGTCCTCAGAGCTCTTGGTTCATGTTTTCTTTAAACTCGTTGACTTTTTTTTTTTTTTTT
>NC_034599.1:54146576-54151927 GCF_900095145.1 Mus pahari | reverse complement strand
CCTGCCTCTGCCTCCCAAGTGCTGGGATCAAAGGCGTGCACCACCACGCCCGGCTCTCGTTGACATTTTTGATGAAAGTTATGTTGTTGTTTTTTTTGAAAGTTCTGTGTTCCTGGGGTTCCTCTAGGTAGTTCTCACTGGAGAACACTTCAGTAAGACTGGTGAGCTTTTTGTGGGGCACATACTGTCTTGGCCTTTCATACTTATGCTTGTGTATTTGTGATGGGACTGGGGCGTGTAGACTTCTTGTATTGGTTGTGTTGCTGATGTGAGATTCTAGGCTGCCTCGGACTGGACCAGAGCAAAGATGGTTGACCCAGGCTAGGCCTGTGGGTCAGGATCAGGTGGGCTCACCATATTGCTGGTGCATAGATGTACCACAAGGGCCAAGCCTAGAGGTTGGGACTATTTAGACAACTCAACACTTCTGTCTTGAGCTGACTGGACTGCTTACTCTGTTGAGGCTTTGGGTTGGATCTGGGAAGATTTTCCGGCCCCATCTTGGATAGCAGAGCCTCTGGTTTTCCTTAGTTCCAAGTTTGTTCATAGTCTGCTGAGACTAACCTGCTCCAGAATTTCACAGTTCTTTAGAACCTGTCGATCTCCACTGATCTCTAGAGCACCTGGGTCAGCATCCATGATGACGACAGGTTAATGAAGGGAGGCTCAGACAAGCCTCTCTGTGTAGGTTCCTTCATAGCTGGGAAACATTGACACCTGGGATGAAGAGTGCAGAGGGCCCTGTGGGTTGGTTATTCTTGTTACACTGTAGGACAATATCCACAGGAAGAGACTTAAGGACATTTTACCTAGACTCTGAAGTCTGGATTTCTCTAAGAAAAGAAAAAAAAGGAGCATTTGGTAATTTGAGACCATATTTCCACGTCAGCAGATGCTGGCCCCACTGAGTGGGCAATGTCTACTGCAGTTTGTCATGGTCCCGCTGGCACAGCCTGCTGGGACACTCTTGCTGAGGACAGGGCCACGGGACCTCTTCCACTGCTCCTTCTCTCTCTTCCTCCCCATCCACAGCCTCCTCATTTGTCTTGCCTTGTTTTGTTTTGTTTTTTGAGACAGGGTTTCTCTGTATAGCCTTGGATGTCCTGGAACTCACTCTGTAGACCAGGCTGGCCTTGAACTCAGAAATCCACTTGCCTCTGCCTCCCAAGTGCTGGGATTAAAGGCCTGCACCACCAACTCCCGGGTTTGTTTGCTTGTTTTTTTTTTTTTTAAATGGAGCCTTTACTTCTTACTAAACCTTGGGCCAGGCACAGAGAAAGAGAGGAGGCCGGTGGAAGAGGAGGGGGGAGGAGGAGGGCTATTGAATAGCCACTTGGCACAAATGAAAAAGCAGGGTCTAAATCACTGCGTGAACTGGTCCAGCAAGAGTTTGGTAGCTTGTACAGCCCCTCCCCACCACTCAGACTTGTTTCAGGAAGGAGTTGCCCTTCCCACCTTCCGTACTTCCAGGACCCAGGGAGGTCCATCCTCACCCAGTGAGGGTGCTGGGTCCTAGGGTTTCAGCAAGCCAGTTGGAGAGTGTCCATGTGTTGGGGACAGCTGGGCACAGACTCCGTGTCCTGGCTGCACACCTGTTGGAAGTTATATTTGGAACAGTAAATCTTGGGGAATGAAGAGAGAGAAGCCAAAGGAAAAAAGTGGGGGGGGGGGGGGGGGAAAGAAAGATGAAGCCCAGAACAGGATGTTAACACTGGAGTAAAAAAGCCACAGCCTCCTCTGGGAGGCTCCATCAGGGTAGGGGGGGTGCTGGGGGTGTGGGCAGGGGTGGGGGAGGGGCAGCGAACCCATATTGCAAGCTGCAATCAGAAAAAAAAGGGCTGCTGACCTGACTGGGGAGTGGCAACTCTGTGCTAGTGCAAAGGCATCTCCTGAGAACCATATATGTAGAGACATAATATATAGAATATAGAATATAATGTATATGCACACACACACACACAGATAATTATTTTCCTTGTGTGTGTTTCTGTGCGTGTGGCGTGTGTGCAGGTGTGCATGCACATGTGAATGCAGGCCAGAGGTCGATGGCAAGTTTCTTTCTCTAACTCTTTTCACCTTATTTCCTGTGACATGGTCTCTTACCTAACCTGGAGCTTAGGCTAAGCTGCTGGCCAGCAAGCTCCAGGGACCTCTCTGCTTCCCAGCATGGGGGCTGCAGACACGTGCCTGCCTTTGTGCCTGGATTTTTGGGACCCATCCACTGAGAAGCAGGGTGGAAGCTTTGTATTCTCACTTCTTTTCTGGGTTCCTCTGCGCGGGGGGGGGGGGGAACCCTCAAATGTTACAAAGAAGGAAAAACATTAAGTGGTTATAGTAAACAGGCTTCAGCCACATGCATTTCCACCCATTAGTCACCTTAATAGAATATAAACATACAGAGGGGTTCTTTATGCTCCAAAAGAAATCTTCTGAAAAGTTAAAAGCGAGTCAGTAACTTTATCACACTACAAATGTCCATCCATTGTGTGGGCAAGGGAGGTATGAGCTATTTGCACTGAATACCAAATTTACAGTGACCTGGAGGCCCAACACTCAGGGATTAGAATGTGAGAATTATGCAAATCTGGATCACTGTAGGACTTCCACTTTAACCTTGCAACCTAAAACAAGCTACAAGCTGTAATGGTGAAGCTAATTGAAAGAGAAAGTTCTAGAGCAAGTAGCAAGAACGGCAGCCAGGTCAGCAGAACAGGGTGAGGGACTGACCACAAGACCTTCCCTGCAATGGAAACCCCGGGGCTGTTTTACAGTGTTGCTAAGTGCTGGGTGGCAGACAGACTCCTTGCAGAAGGTTCAGTTGTAGTCCGGGTAATTTTAGTTTATGAACAGCACCTTTTAGTAACCCTCCATGACTCACTCATTAGCTTAGCAGCAAGTAACCTCCAGTAGACTCAACACGTGAGTCACTTGCCTGCAAGAATGAAAAGAAAGGGCCTTGGCCCTGTAGTCCATGCTCCTGTGGCCTGGTGGGGAGCCGCAGGCCACATGTGCACACTGCTCTGATGAGTGGGTCTCGCCTACAGGAGGGCTTGTCTCTTTCATTATCTGTTCCCCACATAGTACAGTATCGTCAGAAACCTCTATACTGTACCCATCAGCATACAAACAGGCCTTATTGATTCTCGTCTTGAAGCCTGTTTCCTTGACTTTATTTATACCTGCTCCAGCTATGAGCACAATTCCCTCCTTGTCCCTGCAACAAAACTTCTCAAAAGAGCTGTTTCTGGGCTGGTGAGATGGCTCAGCGGGTAAGAGCACCTGACTGTTCTTCCACAGGTCTTGAGTTCAAATCCCAACAACCACATGGTAGCTCACAACCATCCACAATGAGATCTGACTCCCTCTTCTGGAGTGTCTGAAGACAGCTGCAGTGTACTTACATATAATAAATAAATAAATCTAAAAAAAAAAAAAAAAAAAAAAGAGCTGTTTCTGCAGTTGGCCTCCTCATCCACAGGTTTAATCTGCTGAAGATAAATATACATTATATTTGAAGGCAGAAGGGATTCTCAGTGTTTAGAGTGCTTGTCATATCCCCAGATCCCTGTAGATGTGGGGCTGGTATGCTGCCCCTCTTCTAAGTCCAGCCTCTGAAGGTGGAGTCCAAGAGTAAGCTGGATAATAAGACCAGCTATATCAGTGAGCTCGGGGTTTGATTGAGAGACCCTGGTATTGTATGAATTATATATTCTATCTAGCCTGTATAAAAGACACACAATCCTGGTATTGATTTACAAGTTGTAAGCCAAGATTGGGCAGGGTTTGAGTTCCTCTAACGTATATTTCAGCCATATGTCCCTTGCTACTGACTGTTTCTCCTGGCCATGTGCTCATGGTCCCTCTCCTCTCATGGCTGCCTCCTCCTCTCTTTCTCTCCCCTCTCTTTTTTTTTCCTGGTCTCCTGAGATCTCCCACTTAACCCTCAAGTCCCTCTTTAGCCTTTTATTGACCAATTAGCTTGGGGAGCAAGGTTTGCACAACCAAAGCTGGTGTACCTGAGAATTCACTCTCATCTTGGGGCAACCAGATTGTGGGGCACACAGTTTAGCATTTGAATACATAGCACCAGACCAACCCCAACACCCTGGTTCAGTGACTAAGGTAGAAGAGTGATCTCACCTACTCTGACATCAACCTTAGGACTCCACAGGATGTGTATGTACCCACACACATGTGTGCACATACATGAAAACATGCACACATGAATGACACACACAAAAGTGGGAAAAGAAAAATCATTTGACCAAACTTGACTATCTCTAACTTGTATAGATTTTTCTGTTGTCAGCATTTCCTTAGAAATACAGGGTGATACTGTGTGTGGAGCCAGTAATTGCCATTCTAGAGGTGACACACAGGCTGCTGGAAGATGAGCACAGGTCATGTGCAATTCTGACATCATTTTGTATAGATTTTGGTACCTAAGGAGGGTACTGAAACAAATTCCTGTGGAGAGGAGGGTCAAATGTAGGGTCACTGATTTTCTCATTTTGTTTTGACTCATTCATTCATTCATTCATTCATTCTCTTTCTCCCTACGCCTCTTCTGGTCCATCCTAGAAGGTTTGGTTCCCGGCATTCTATCTAAGCAGCATTTTCTAGATCCCTTCTCCCTGTCATTCTCCCTGGTGTTGTTAAAAGTTTACAAGCCCGTCTCGATTTCTCCACTCTGACCCAGGCTTTGACACAGAGCCTCAGCCCGAGTTGCCAGTGAGCAATGCCCTTTATATCACTGAGTCCTCTCATAAATACTGTCAGTCTGTTCTCTGACTTTCTAGCAGTCTTTTACAGGGAGTCTTCATTAGGGTGTAATTTTAATCAAGAAACTGCACATATGAAAAGCATATAAGCGATTACACTTTGGCTTTGCATATACCCATGAAGCCATCATACCATACAGGGTCATGAACATCTCTATCATTCCCCTAAACTTCCCCATGCCCATCAATAACCCCTCCTCTCTTGCCTTTCACACTGCCTCCCACTACATAGGGACTGCCTTTTTTATTTTTGTTATATAGCCAATAATCACATACATTATCGGCTTAAAACAATAAATACTTATCGTTTCCTATTTCTTCTGGGTCAGGAATGTGAGGCTGTGTGGTCTGAAGGGTTTCTTCAAAAGTTGTGATCAGACATTGACTGAGCTTGTGACTGGAGGAGTCTATATCAATGCTCACGGTGGGAAAAATTAGTTTCTCACATCTATTGAACAGAGAGTATCACTTTCTCACTAGTTATTAGCTGGAGGCCTCACAGGAGTGTGTGTGTGTGTGTGTGTGTGTGTGTGAGAGAGAGAGAGAGAGAGAGAGAGAGAGAGAGAGAGA
>NC_034599.1:54087942-54146321 GCF_900095145.1 Mus pahari | reverse complement strand
GAGAGAGAGAGAGAGAGGATATATACCAGCTAGCAATATGGAGTCCACCATCTGTTTATAACGTTAATGTCAAAGCTGGAATAATTTTACAACATTCTGTTCATTAGATGTGAGTTACCCTTGGTGGCTTGAGAGACGGCAGCTCAGCAGTTAAGAGCACTCATTGCGTGTCCTGAGGTCAGTTCCCAGTACCCACAATGGGTGGCTCACAACCACCTTACTCTAGATCCAGGGGATCCAACCCTCTTCTGTCTTCTGCTGGTATTACACACACACATACACACACACACACACACACACACACACACACACACACACACCCACCCACACACACACACACAGTTACTCCAGTGTCCAGCCAATGTGCCAGATGGGAAGACCAGGACATGGTAACAAAAGAGAGTGAGCAGTTGAGGAGCTAACCTGCCACCGTCACTAACCTGCTCTCTGTCACTGTAGAGCAATGTTTTCTAGAGCTTTATTTAAGTGCAGTCATTCAGTATGTACTCTTTTCTGATCTGCCTTCATTCACTTAGCTATTTATTCTGTTGTATTTATTAATTATTCATTTTTCATTGTTGAATAGCATTCCACTGAATAAATATCTCGCTCTGTAGAGGAAATCTCTTATGTACTGTATGGATGTATCACCTGCCAATTAAAGTTGATTGGCCTGTGGTTGAGGCAGGAAATAGAAGGTGGGGCATGCGATAAATAGAAAGGATTCTGGGATGGGGCCAAGCAGGGGAGGCCAGGCCTCCAGAGATAGAAGATGGATGCATGTAACTAAGGACCAGGTTATCAGACACACAGCAGAACTTAGACTAGAATAGTGGGATTATTAAACTATAAATCAGTCGGAGAACATGCCTAGCTATATGGGCTAGGTATTTGTAAACATGTTTGAGTCCCAGAGTCATTATTTCGGGGAGTTTGTTCAGGGAGAAAAAAATATGTGCTTACAGAAAACCCCTTACTACATATAAAATGATTTGCTAATCCTCTTACTTGATGATGTGTATTTATAGTTTCTGGCTATTATAAGTAAAACACACACACACACACACACACACACACACACACACACACATAAATGAAAAACAATTCTTTAAAAACAAGTCATTTAAAAGTCTTTTTAAAAAGTCTTAAAATCAGTCACTGTGTAGTAATAACTGATTATAGTTCTAATTTCCATCTCCTGGTCACTAGTGTGTCCTTCTGTGCCTGGTCACTATTCATTATTCACTATTCACTATCTTTGATGAAGTGGCTGTTCACATCATTTGCCCATTTTAAGTTTAGGTTATTTGTATATTTAGTTTTCAGAGTTCTTTGGATTCGAGTCTGTTATTGTTTGAGCCTGAAACTTCTATCGATCCGGCTCATGCTTTGAACTTCCTGTTCCATGGTAGCAGGAAGCTAGGCAACCTGAGGTGGGGGGAAGGTCACTAGGGGTGGTCTTTGAAGGCTATAAATGGTCCCTGGCTCCTGCTGCTTGCTCTGCCCCTCAGTTCCTGGGATGCAAACAGCCTCCGCATATGCTCTTACCTCCAGGAACTGGGCCACTGGCTGCTCTGTGTCTTCCCCATCACGATAGACAAGAATCCTCTGATACCCTGAGCTGAAATAAATAAGTCTTCCATATTTTACTGTGTTCATCAGGTATAGCAATTCCTGTATTGCTGCAGGTACACTGGGCACAGGTATTTATTTTCAGTCTGTAGTTTGTCTTTTATTGGCTTAACATCATCTTTCAAAGACAGGAAAACTTAATTTTTATGAGGTCTAACTGGCTCATCACATCTAGGCAATCTTTGCCTGACCCAAGGTCACAGTGACTTTCTCTTACATTTTTTCTATGATTTCTATAGTTCCAGTTGCAATGAAACCTACAATTCATTTTGAGTTAATGTATATAATGACACAGATATGCATAATTCCTACGCTGCTTAAGGCCCGCCCTGTTGATTCTTCACCGAGTCACGCATTCCACGGCTGGATTCAGTTGTCTGTAGCAGGCAGATCGGCTTCCGGATTCTGCTGGTTAATCGATCTCTCTCTTGGCAGCACATCGTAAGGACTGCAGCAGCTGTACAGCAAATCTTAAGATTAGGTGGTGTTGACCCTCGAACTTTGTTCTTCCGTTCCAAAGCCTTCATGGTCCTTCTGGGTCTTTTGTATTTCAATACAAATTTTAGAATCTGCTTGTCCGTTTCTAAAGGAAAAGCCTGCTGGGATTTTGAGTGGGATTGTGCCGAATCTGTCCATTGATTTACGGGGAAGTAGCCCAGCGAGTCATCCAACATGAGGCCGTAGATAACATCTCTCCATGTAGTTAGGCTTACTTTAACTTTTCCCATCAGTGGTGTATAGATTTCATTGTTCAAGCGTTTAATATATCTTTCAGATTTATTCTTAGGTATTTTATATTTGTTTATATCTTGTAGGCGATTTTTTAGAAAATGTCACTGTCTGACTGTTTATTGCTGTTATCTAGATGTATAATTGATTTTTTTTGGCATATTGATTTTATATCCTGCAAACAATGCTAACTAGTTATTGATTCTGGTAGGGATTTGTTTTGTAGATTCCATTAGATCTTCAATAGAGCAGATCCTATCGCTTATACATAAAGACTAGGTGCTTTTTATTTCTTCACTTGGCCCCACTGCTTAGACTAGAACCTCTAATTTAATGTTGCACGAGAGGCAGGGAGAACAGACATTTTTGCTTTGCCCTGATCTTAGGGGTATGTATGTGTGTATGTATGTATGTATGTATGTATGTATGTATATATGTGACAGTCATGTCTAACATTAGCTGTAGGTTTTTCATAGACCTTTTTTGTTAAACTGAAAAAAAAAATGGCTTCTATCCCTGTCTTGCTGAGGGTTTTCAAATAAGAGGATGTTGGATTTTGTCCAATTATTTTTCTGCATCTATGGCAATGATGATATCCCTTTTCCTTTTTGTTTATTAATATGGTGAGTCATGCTGTTTGATTTCCTGATGTTAGACTAAGTCCTCATTCCTTGGATAAACTCCACTTGGTCACGATGCATTTATCCTTCTTTAATATATTGCTAATTGGATTTTCTAACAATTTATTTGGAATTTATGCATTTACTATTGTGATGGTTATTGATTTACTGTCTACTTGGGATGTCTTTGGTTTCAGTGTGGGGTTAATGTCACCTTCCAGAATGAGTTAGAAATATGCTCCCCTCTTAAATTCTTTGCAAGAGTCTGTATACAATTAATAGTCCCCCCTCACTTGTGTTTGGGATAACACTCTGTGGGGTTTATCTCTCCCATGCTAGATGAAGCTACCTGGGCCAGAGCCTCTTTATGGGATTTTTATTTTTAAACTAAAATATTCAGTTTCTTTGACAGATCTATGCTGAGTTATGTTACCTGTTTGCTTTTGAGGGAGCTTTGGTATTTTGTGTCTTTCAAGGGATTTGCCATTTTTCCCAAGTTGCCACAATATTTAGCTACTCACAACACTACCTTATTCTCATCTTTACATCTTCAGTGCTACTGTTTCTCTCATTCTCATTGATAAAATTTATACTTTTCTCTCCTTAGCAACCTAGGTAGTGTTTCATCGGTTTTATTATTGCCCCAGAGTAATTGCTTCTGGTTTCAATTTTATTTATTTTCTATTGTCCCCTGTCCTTTATTTTTGAGGTAGGGTCTCACTATGTAGCCCTGGCTGATCCAGAACTCACTAATAGACTAGGCTGGCCTCAAACTCACAGAGATCGGCCTGGCTTTTCCTCCTGAGTGCTGGGATTAAAGGTGTGCACCACTATACCAGGTTCAATTTTGCCTTTGTGTTTTTATGTTTTCCTGTCTTCTTACTTCCAGTTCAATATACTCTTCTTTTTAGTGTCTGAATGTGGTTGCTATGGTTATTCCTTTCCTAATGAAGGGGTTATTGTGCTTAAATTTATAAGCATTGTTTTAGCTGAATTCACACGTTTTTGTGCTATGCTTCTGTTCCATTAAAATACCTTTTGTTTTACAATTATCTATTTGTGTGTGTGTGTATGCGTGTGTGTNTGTGTGTGTGTATAGTGTGTGTGTGTGTAGAAGAAAGGGGATAACTTTCAGGACATGATTCTCTTCCCTTCTACTGTGTGAGTTCCAGGAAGATTGGAATTGAACTTGGGTAGGCAGGTTTGGTGTCAAATATCTTATCTGCTGAGTTCCCCCAGGTACTTTTTATTGTTTTCTCAGATTAGTGTCTCTTGTCATTCTGGGGTTTCTTGTATGTGTGCATACGTGTGTGCTTCTGCCTGTGTGTATGGATACCAGAGGTCAATGTCTGGTGTCATTCATAGTTCCTCTCCACTTTACATTTGACATAGGCTCTCTCATTGAACCTGGGGCTCACCAGTTCTGCTGAACTGGTTGCTAGTGAGCTCCAGGGGCTTCCTTGCCTCTACCTCGCCAACACTGGGATCCTCAATATGTACTGCGGCCTCGGCTTCTTTCTCTTCTTCTTGTGGCTTCTAGAAAACCAAACTCGAGTCCTCACACTCATTTGGCAAGCCTGTTTACTGACTGAGCTATCTCCCAGCCCTGGCTTTGAGCTTGGACCAGGCTCTGCCTGAGTCCTGCCTTCCAGTCCTAGATTTCAGTAAACTGGGAAACTAAGATGGTCTCCCTTTTCTGTCCCTCAGAGAGAGCTGTCAATTGTTTGATTATGAAGTCTAGCAAACCATTGCTTCCCATATTTTCCTGTCACTTTTCATTGTTTCCCGTGGTTGAATTCTACCAGGCCTTAACAGCACAGGCATTCCAAAGCCGTGTAAATCCTTCCAGGCCACAGATGAAGGTAGAGTATTCACCAGTCTGGTGTAACACTGATTGGAGCATGAAGAAAGCCACAGAACAGTATATAAAAAAGGAAGACCTGAGGCTAATGTCCCATGGATAACAAGGTAGAAATCTTAAATAGACCAGTGGGAACTGGAGTCTTGTGATGGGGAAAACAGATAATGCATTGTGGCTGATTTAAATTTTTTTTTTTTCCAGAATCACATGATTGACTCAATAGTAGCTTTCATTTTGCTTGTTTCATTTCAGTTTTGATTTGTTTTGAGGTCAGTGTTTAAAATGAAAGTTTATCATATAGTTATGGAGAATGGTTATAAGGTTTCAAAGTTTAGAATACAAGGTATATGATCTATACCTCATCTGTTCTTATTCTACTATTTTCCCCCTCCTTTTTCTTTAGGTAATCCTGTGTGTGTGTGTGTGTGTGTGTGTGTGTGTGTGTGTGTGTGCATGTGTTTGTGTGTGCATATGGTGTGATGTGTAATGTGTGCATTCACTTGTGTACAGTTTTGTATACGTGAATGTGTCTCCACATGCAAATGGATGTCAGGATAACCTTGGTATTACTTCTCACCTTTCACCTTTCACCTTGTTGAGGCACAGTCTCTTTCCTGTGGGTATGCCAGTCTACCTGGCCCACTAGCTCCTGGGCTTCTCCTGTCTCCAGGATTCAGTATCAGGTCAGTTAGACCTTCCCTTCCATTTCTCCCACTCTGTAAATTTTCTGAAAATCCACAGCAAATGAACGACTTGTTTGGTCTTCTCCCATGCAACCCATTCTTAGATACAGTGACAGAGGCATGTCTGCAGCAAGGAAGTGAGACTGAGACTTGATATCCATTGTGCATTCCTGCTACATGGGAGTATCCCTGAAGGAGAGTAACTGGGTCTGGAGGCAAAGGGTTCAGGTGACCTCAATGTGACAAGAACATTTGAAAGCTCTAGACTGATGTATTGTACGGTGAAGCCGGCTTCCAAGCACTTCAACAAGATCTCACTGACTGAGCTTGGGTTACTTCCTGTGGAAGAAAAGCATCTGCCTTGCTGGTTTTTCTCTCTGCTTGGCCCTCTATCACTCTCAGCTTTATCCCATGCCTGTCACTGATTCTTCAACCTGTGGTCCAACTCAGAATTCCCCCCACCCCCACCCCACCATGCTGCCAAGCCTCCATATTTCTGTCTTCTCCACCTCACAGAGAAAGCCTTCTGAGCAGAATCAGTCAGGTAGAACAGGTACTAGAAACCTTTTAAAACAGAGGATGTGCATGCACAAGACTTGAGCAGGTTAAAGAAGGGGGAAATAAGAAAGAAAGAAAGAAAGAAAGAAAGAAAGAAAGAAAGAAAGAAAGAAAGAAAGAAAGAAAGAAAGAAGACAGTGGAACAACTCCAAAGGCTGACAGACTCATTGTACAACACACCAACAGTTACTACAGAGTCAATCTCATTTGTTCCTCCATTCCAGCCCTTCGGAGTTTCAATGAAGTGTGCTCTGTTCTCTTTCATATACCCTCTTTTCTTTTTTTCTTTTTTCTTTTTTGACATTTTTTTTAAGTCATCAAAATAATTTATAATAGTTAAATGCCTCTTAAATATACATGATATTTTCTGAAGCTAAAAGTAATATCCACTCAATCAGTTTTTAAAATCTATTTGGAACATGAAACATGATAGAAGTAGAAAAAAAAAAAACCTCTTATGAAGTCCTCTATGAAAGGAAATTGTGACGAGTTCCTGATTAGACAGAAACCATTCCATTTCCAAGGTAGAGTACGTAGCATAACTGTGGCTTCATAGAATGACCTGGGTAGTGTTCCTTCTGTTTCCATTTTGTGGAATAGTATGAAGAGTATTGGTATTAGGTCTTCTTTGAAGGTCTGATGGCATTCTCCACTAAACCCATCTGGTCCTGGGCTTTCTTTGGTTGGGAGACTTTTTTTTTTCTTGTTTTTCGAGACAGGGTTTCTCTGTATAGCCCTGGCTATCCTGGAACTCACTTTGTAGACCAGGCTGGCCTCGAACTCAGAAATCCTCCTGCCTCTGCCTCCCGAGTGCTGGGATTAAAGGCGTGTGCCCCCATGCCCGGCTGGTTGGGAGACTTTTAATGATTGCTTCTCTTTCTTTAGGGATTATGGATTGTTTAGATGGTTTATCTGATCCTGATTTAACTTTGGTTTTTGGTATCTGTCTAGAAAATTGTCCATTTCGTTCAGATTTTTCAGTTTTGTGGAATATAGGCTTTTGTAGTAGGCCTGATGATTTTTTTAATTTCCTCAGTTTCTGTTGTTACATCTTCCTTTTCATTTCTGATTTTGTTAATTTGGATACTGTCTCTGTACCCTCTGGTTAGTCTAGATAAGGGTTTATCTATTTTGTTGATTTTCTCAAAGAACCAGCTCCTGGTTTGGTTGATTCTTTGTATAGTTCCTTTTGTTTCTACTTGGTTGATTTCAGCCCTGAGTTTGATTATTTCCTGCTGTCTACTCTTGGGTTTTGTGACCTTATATGGTCATTATATGGTCAATTTTGGAGAAGGTACCATGAGGTGCTGAGAAGAAGGTATATTCTCTTGTTTTAGGATGAAATGTTCTATAGATATCTGTTAGATCCATTTGGTCCATAACTTCTGTTAGTTTCACTGTGTCTCTGTTTAGTTTCTGTTTCCATGATCTGTCCATTGCTGAGAGTGGGGTGATAAAGTCTCCCACTATTATTGTGTGAGGTGCAATGTGTGCTTTGAGCTTTAGTAAAGTTTCTTTTATGAATGTGGATGCCCTTGCATTTGGAGCATTTATGTTCAGAGTTGAGAGTTCATCTTGGTAGATTTTTCCTTTGATGAGTATGAAGTGTCCTTCCTTATCTTTTTTGATAACTTTTGGTTGAAAGTTGACTTTATTCAATATTAGAATGGCTACTCCAGTTTGTTTCTTGGGACTATTAGCTTGGAAAATTTTTTTCCAGCCTTTAATCTGAGGTAGTGTCTGTCTTTGACACTGAGGTACGTGTATGCAGCAAAATGCTGGATCCTGTTTACATATCAAATCTGTTCGTCTATGTCTTTTTATTGGGGAATTGAGTCCATTGATTTTAAGAGATATTAAGGAATAGTGATTATTGCTTCCAGTTATTTTTGTTGTTAGAGATGGAATTATATTTGTGTGGCTATCTTCTTTTGGGTTTGTTGAAAGATTACTTTCTTGCTTTTTCTAGGGTGTAGTTTCCCTTCTTGTGTTGGACTTTTCCATCTATTATCCTTTGTAGGGTTGGATCTGTTGAAATATGTTGTGTAAATTTGGTTTTGTCATGGAACAACTTGTTTTTTCCCTCTATGGTAATTGAGAGTAGCCTGGGCTGGCATTTGTATTCTCTTAGGGTCTTTATGACATCTGCCCAGGATCTTCTGGCTTTCATAGTCTCTGGTGAGAAGTCTGGTGTAATTCTGATAGGTCTGCCTTTATATGTTACTTGACCTTTTCCCCTTGCTGCTTTTAATATTCTTTCTTTGTTTTGTGCATTTGGTGTTTTGATTATTATGTGACAGGAGGAATTTCTTTTCTGGTTGAGTCTATTTGGAATTCTGTAGACTTCTTGTATGTTTATGGGCATCTCTCTCTTCAGGTTAGGGAAGTTTTCTTCTATAATTTTGTTGAAGATATGTACTGGCCCTTAAATTGGGAATCTTCACTCTCTTCTATACCTATTATCCTTAGGTTTGGTCTTTTCATTGTGTCCTGGATTTCCTTGATGTTTTGGGATAGGAGCTTTTTTTTTTTTTTTTTTTNTTTTCGAGACAGGGTTTCTCTGTATCGCCCTGGCTGTCCTGGAACTCACTTTGTAGACCAGGCTGGCCTCGAACTCAGAAATTCTCCTGCCTCTACCTCCTGAACGCTGGGATTAAAGGTGTGTGCCACCACACCCGGCAGGATAGGAGCTTTTTGCATTTTGCATTTCTTTGACCGTTGTGTCAATGTTTTCTATGGTATCTTCTGCACCTGAGATTCTTTCTTCTATCTCTTGTATTTTGTTGGTGATGCCTGCATCTATGATTCCTGATCTCTTTCCTATGTTTTCTGTCTCTAGGGTTGTCTCCTTTTGTGATTTCTTTATTGTTTCTATTTCCATTTTTTAGATCCTGGATGGTTTTGTTCAATTCCTTCACTTGTTTGGTTGTGTTTTCCTGCAATTCTTTAAGGGATTTTTGTGTTTCCTCTTTAATGGTTTCAAGCTGTTTACCTGTGTTTTCCTATATTTCTTTAAGGGAATTATTTATGTCCTCCTTAAAGTCCTCTATCATCATTATGAGATGTGATTTTAAATCAGAGTCTTGCTTTTCTGATATGTTGGGGGTATCCAGTGCTTGCTGTTGTGAGAGAACTGGGTTCTGATGATGCCAAGTAGCCTTGGTTTTTGTTGCTTATGTTCTTGTCTTTGCCTCTTGCCATCTGGTTATCTTTGGTGTTAGCTGGTCTTGCTGTCTCTGACTGGCTTGTCCCTCCTGCAAGCCTTTGTGTCAGTACTTCTTGGAGACCAATTCTCTCTGGGAGGAATTTGGGTATGAAGAGCTGTGGCACAGGGTCAGTTCTGGGGTGCAGACGGAAACTGGAAGGATCCTGTCCCCAGCTGTTCCTTGGTTCCTGTGTCCTGATGGCTCTGGGCAGGTACCTCTTGGGTCAGGAATTTGAGCAGAAGAGTTGTTCTTACCTGTGCTCACAGGTGTGTTGACATTTCTGGGAGACTAGCTCTCTCCCAGTGGGGCTTGGGTGGCACAGGATCAGCTCCCAGCGCAGATGAAAACCAGAAGGATCTTGTCTCCAGGCTGCCCCTCCATTCCATTCCTGTGTCCTGAGGGCTCTGTGGGGGGCCCTCTGAGCAGAAGTGGTGGTCTTACCTGTGCTCACAGGAGTGTCCACACTCCTGGGAGACAAGCTCTTTCCTGGTATTTGAGTATGGAGTGCTGTGGCTCAGGATCAGCTCCAGGCTCCACATCCCCTCTAATACATCCATATTTTCATGTCAACGAAGCAGCAAGCTCTGTTGGGAGGAAAGGAGCTTCCCAGGAAAGTGTCAGTCAGTTTTCCACCACTGTAGAACATGCCTCACTAACCAATTTAATGATGTCATGGTTTCAGTTTGTAATCAATTGGCCTGTGGGGAACTAGGGCATGGGAGAAGAGTGTGGCACAGGAAGCTGCTTCCTTCATGGTGGCAGGGAGTGGGGAGGGGGAAGGGGAGGGGTGGGGAAGGAGAAGAGGAAGGGGGAGGGAAGATATCTACGACCTAGCACTACCATTTTTGGAACTGTAGTTGAGATAGTGTGGCTGGAGCCCCAGCTGTGAAGATGGGAGCTTTATTAAAATATGCAAACTAAAGCAACTGTTAGTACGTTTTATGTGGAGTCGGGAAGACCAGGGCTAAAGAGAGTTCTAGGTTGCTGCTTCCCTCAGCATTGGTCTAGTGCTCATGGGAACTATCTGCACTGTAGACTGCTTGTGATGTGAAAGTAAGGGTAGAGTATGGATAACTAGGAACATTTCAATAATATTAAAGTATGAGATTCCTATTGAGTACCAAATTGAGACGACCAGGAAGTGGTTGGATGTATGAGCTAGAATCTTAGGGGCTTGGTGTGCTCTAAAGATGTCAATTTGCAAGCTCTCTGCCGTTGGTCACTGTGGGAAGCAGGTGTGGCCAAGCCTGTTTACCAAGAACCTGAGCATGTGCACTTGTAAGATCCTGTGCTGTCCACCTGATGAGTCACTGGCCTATCACTGCACACCCTGCCTGCATGCACGACTCTGTGTTCAGATAGTGCTGAACGCTGATTGGATTCAGAAGAGGGGGGTAGGGATAAGATCAGAGGACAGAGGGAAAAACAAAAGAGAAACTGGACTAGCTGGAGATAAAGAGGGGAGGTGCTTGTAACCTACCTTGGCGTTTGTGTCGTTCTTCCCAGTCTCTGCCGGTCAGAGTGCGGGGTTGCGGCATGTCACTACCTTGGTCACCTCTGTGATGAGTAAAGGAAGCATCATGGTAGACAGTGGATCCTTGGGAAAGGCCAACCTTTAAGAAGCAGAAAGAGGAAGTAGGGATGGAAACGCTGGGGAAGAGACCTCAAAGCAAGCTTTGCAGAAGTGAGTGAGTCGCCCCTCTCCTGTTGGACCCTTTATCAGTACAGGCATCAATCAAGTTTGAGTGTTTGGCTATGAGGAATTTGGTGGCTAGGAAAACATGTTCAGAAAGAATAGTGGGGAACCCTTGGTAGCATGTACATGTGGGTATGGAGGCCTGAAGGTGGTGCTGGGTGGCACCGTTAAACACTCTTCCCTTTCATTTGCTGAGGCAAGATCTGACAGACCAATCAGAGCTTCCCATAAGGCTCATCTCTCTAGGCCACTTGCTCTGAAGAATCCCGTCTCTGCCTTTTGAGGCTGGGAGTAGCCGTGGGCTACAACACCCATCGAGCATTTCCTGGATTCTGGGAATCTGAACTCTGGGCCTCATCATACATAACAAATGCTTTAATGGCTCATACATCTCTTTGGCTTCAACTGTGAGTTTTTAAAATGTGTGTCTGTGTGTGGGTTTCTGAGTGTGAGTACAGGTGCCCATGGAGGCCAGAGGAAGGTGTTGTGTGCCCTGGAGCTGGAGTCATAGGCAGTTTTGTGCCCTGCCTGAAGTGGGTTCTGGGAGCCAAACCTGGGCACACTGGAAGAGCGATGCGTAGTCTCAGTTGCTGAGCCTTCTTCTAAATCCCAAGATAGCTTTATCGAATTATGTTTTACAGAAAATGTATCTCACACAAAATTTGCCTACAGATAGCTTTGTGAGGTATTTTATTTTGTTTTGTTTTGTATTTTTTATATCCACAGTATTATGAAGCTATAATCATGATATAATTTTAGAACATTTTCAAAATACCATAAGGAAACTCTAGACATATTAGTATCTAGATAATTGTTTATATAATCTACAAATTATATAGACAAATGTCCATCCCCCATCTCTGCTTCCCAGGGTATCACTAATTTGCTCTCTGTCTCTATCTCTTCTGCATATTTCATCTAAATGAAGCCATATGATATGTGCTTTTTAAACAACGTCTGGCTGCATACAGTTACCAGAACATGTTCATCTGCACCACAGCATCTACTGTTATTTCTGGGCTTTTGTTGTTGTTTTGTTTCATTTTATTTTTTTAAGATGGAGTTTCTCTGTGTAGCCTTGGATGTCCTAGAAATCACTCTGTGGACCAGGCTAGCCCCAAACTAAAAGATCCACCTGCCTCTGTCTCTCAAATGCTGGGATTAAAGGTGTGCGCCACCACTGCCTGGCTTCAGTTCTTACTGTTCAGTAATATTCAACTGTGCAAATATGCTGTTTAGTTTATCTGTCAGTTAAATGGATGTGTGAATTCTTTCCCTTAAAGATGTATGTATGAACATGTAGGTATATGTTTACTTGTGTAGGTACAAATAAACATGTTTCAGTTTATTTAGGTAAGTTCTTTTAGGTAAGCCACTAGCCATAGAATTGTTGAATTACATGTTCACAGTTTTGTTTTTTTTTTTAAACATTTTGAGAAACTGTTTCCTGAAGTATTTTCACTAATTTACATTACCACCAGCAACACGTAAGGGTCCCAGTTTCTCCCCCCTCACCCCACCCCCATCAACACTGTTACTATCTATACTTCTGACATCTACAAGCCATCCTAGGAATTGTGAAGTAGAATTGTGATCTGGTTTCAGTGTACATTTCTCTAACAATCAGCCATTCTGAGCATCTTGTCACAGGCATCCTGACCATTTTTAGACCTTCTTTAATGAAGGAGCTGTAAGATGGTGGCCTTCTCTTGACATTAGCAGACGTATGATTGCAGGCATTTCCTTTCATTCTGTGGGTTGTTATTTCTCTTTCCTCGGAAGCATAAACATTTTTTTTGATGGACTCTAGTTTATTTATCTTCTCTTTTTGTCTTTGATGTCCTATCCACTATGAATTGTCTTCTATTGTTCAAATTTGGGGGATGCAATTCCCTCATGTGGTGGTTTTTAGAGGTGGGTCGTTCAGGGATTATTAAAATAAGGGGACAGCAGGGTTCTCATAAAGGACCAGTGTTGGAATCCCTGTTTCATGTCTGATCTTGGTGGGAAGTTATTCAATATTTCTCTGTTAAAACATACTAGCTGTGAGGGTTCTCCTGGAGGGACTGTTTCAACAGGAGGAAGCAGTAACAAAACGTGTGGAGGCTGAACCTGGGGTTGCCCAGAATGTTCCAGAACCCAGCTCACACCTAGTGCTAGGATTGCCACCTTTTCTTTTTAAAACTCTCTGGGACACTCCTCCTGGTACCAGAATAGCAAGACTGTTCCTTTTCTCCCTTTAGGAAACTCATTTTTAAATACAGTCCTGGCATGTGATGGGAGAAGCAGCCATACAGTTAATGAGTCTCTGGTGTGGACAATTATAACCTAGACTGCAACTTGGCTTGGTTTTCTCCCACTTTCGTGCAGTGTCTGATTCAGTCATACACACCTACTCACAATTATAATCCTGTTCTCTGAGAGCTCTGATTGGCAGCAGGCCAGTGTGGACACACACACACACACACACACACACAGATATGCAAATGCCCACCGGGACCTCACATGCTCAGAGACAGTTTTTGTAATAGATACATTTAGGGTGGCTTCCCAGACAATTCCGGCTCCTTGGAAAAGGCTTCCCCTGAAGATGTAGGTCAAGGTGTCTGCTTGCAGCAGGTGCTTCTGTCTCTCTCTGCTATCAGCCATGTTAATTGGACCAGGTGGTCACTTGCCCTAGGCTCCATAATACACGAGTACTTTTACAGCTTCACTTTTGGAAGACTAGAGAAATCAATATATTCATATGTTTTTAACATATGTTATATGTATATATCTATCTATAGATATATACACACATTTAATTTTAAATGTCATAAGACATTTGTCTTAGGAATCAGGCTTTCACAGAACAAGGGCAGGGGCATGGGAAGGCCTCACAGACTGGAACTGTGTGTTGGAAGCCATCGTCAACCAAAGCAGCTGGTCCCCTTTCTTCCTTCCTTCTCTCCAGGCCAGCCAAGTCAGTTATCTCATCTTACGGAAATATCTGCATGCTGATCGCTTTGGAGTATTTATAAAATATTCAGAGCCCCGAGTCTTTGGAGAGAGAGCCAAGGAAACTACATTTTAAACAAACGCCCCAGTGAGTCTTCGGCATGTGCGAGTTTGAAGCCCATGGTGCTAAGGTGGTGCATGGTTCCAACTTCTTTAGGACATGCGCTCCTGGATCAGGAGGTGTAAGCTAACTGAGTCAGCACTGGTAGGAGCCCTGCTCCCAAGGGCTGTGCCTGTCAACGAGAGGGATGCCGTGCCACAACCACGATGGGTAGAGCAGGGAGACTGAGCCTCCTGTCTGTTTCTAGCAAAATGCTCATAACAGATTTCACTTAGGTTAGCTCATGTAGGGTTTCTGCAGTCAAATGGCACCTAAGGCACATGTGGTCAGAATGGCTCAGGCGCCCATCCTCATTTTCTCACACACAGATAGACACACACCAACTCACGAGCATTCGCCCAGCATCCTGGGCACTGTGGGAGAGATTTATTCTGGTTAATAATCTCTTTGTAGCTCAGTCAGACTATAAAAAGGGTTGAGAACCTTTATTAATTATATATCTTACATTCAGTGAAACATGGTATTTAATTTAAATAATTGCAGGAGGCAGCTTTGATACTTTGATTCTTTTCCCAGAACAAATGGCTTCCCCCCCTCACTGGCTTGCTGAGCCGATCTCTCATGATGAAAGGCCAGCCTGCTCTGTCCCTTTCACAGGACTTCTGTCCTAGAAGATGATGAAATGCTCTCCCGACTGAGTACAAAACTGGGGCTGCAGCCACTTGGCCTGCTTTGAAAAGGGAATACCAGGGAGGTGTATTCATCTCATCCTTTCTAAACAACAGATTGAGGAAACAGGTCTTAGAGTGGGATGCTGGAGTCACAGCCTGAGAAGCTGACCATGGGAAGCAGGTGTCGTGTATAGAGTGGCCCTACAGATGTGTCAAGAATGGGGACCATCTTGATCTCTCTTTCCGCATGATCATGTCTCGTGATCTTGATCATACCTTCCTTTGTGTGGGGACTGTCAAATCTCATGGCTGTTGAAAGGAAAACAAACATCTGCTGGTCACTGCCCTTCAAAATCTCCAAGTGAGGTAGGTTGGTGTAGGGCTGGGGAGATGGCTCAGTTGGTAGCGTGTCTGCCTTGAAATCACAAGGACCTGAGTTAGTATCCCCAAAACTCATATGAAAAGCCAGTCATGATGGCAAGTGCCTGTAGCCCCAGAGATGAGGGTGTGTGTGTGTGTGTGTGTGTGTGTGTATGTGCACACACTGTGGTGTGAAGATGGTTGGTCCTTCAAGCTCACTGGTCAGTCAGCTTAGTTGAATCAATAAAGTTTGGATTCACTGAGGAGTGTGATCAAGGAAAGACACCTGCTGTCATTGTTTGGCTTCTACACACATGTGCACATATTCACACTTACAAGTACATATGCTATGCATACAACATATACCACACTGCACACATACCACTTCATGCACACATAAAGATTGGCTTCCTGACAACTCCAGAACAACCAGAGACTCTAAGACTGAAAATTGCCTAAAAACTAGAACCCCAAACAGACCAACTGCTGGTTCTGTTTTGACAAGAGATTCTGTAGCTCAGATGGCTGGAGGACTCAGGGCAAGACCTGATTAGAAGGCAGAACCTCAGGATGCTGTGTTAGTTTAGTTTCCAAAGGGATGCAGTGGGCTGAGTCCAGGCCAGCTGGGCAAGCACATCCCTGGAATCGGCCCTTCCCTTCCTGAAAGACAAGAGACTTGGCTCAGAATGTAGGTCAGTTTTGTGTCTAAGATTCTTTTCTCTTTCTCCAAGACAAAGTCTGGGAAGGAGCTGGGCTGGGAGTGGATTGGGACAGGAAGAAGAGAGTTTAAGATTTACTGAATGTCTGTGACACATTGGGTACTGAGGCTGTGGTATGAACATCACTTCACTGATCTTCACAAGACTTGTCAACTTGAGATCCCTGTTATCCCCTTCACAGGCAGGGAAATGGGGCCTCTGAGCGGCCACCACTTCTAGAAATACAGAATAAGCAAGGACAGGCAGGGTTTTAAGCTATACAGCCTGACTCCATTGCACCTACTTACATGAGAAAGGAGGGTTGGGGCTCCCCTTGCTGGATCTTGTTTTCCCAGTGGGGTCAGACAGAACTCAGGACTCTGGCTTCTGTCAGTGAGCCTCCACAGGCCAGGTCACTGTCATTTGTTCTGAATCTCATCTTCATTCTCTCTCTTCACCAACCAGATACCGTCCAGCCAATCTGAAGCTAAAACCACAATGGCAGCCGGGGATGGTGTCACATATCTGACATGCCAGCACTCTAGATGTTGAGACATGCTCTGCTTCCCAACCCAGCTCCCCAGAAGTGTCACTCCGATTCTGGTGCTATGTTCCCACCACTTGCTTTTCCCTCATACCAAACTGGAGTCTTCTCTCAGTTCTCCACAGCAGGTGCACCACCATGACCATTAGTTATCTTTTGAAAAAAAAAAAAAATGTCGGGCTGGTGAGATGGCTCAGTGGGTAAGAGCACCCGACTGCTCTTCTGAAGGTCCCGAGTTCAAATCCCAGCAACCACATGGTGGCTCACAACCATCCATAACAAGATCTGACGCCCTCTTCTGGAGTGTCTGAAGACAGCTACAGTGTACTTACATAAAATAAATAAATAAATAAATAAAAATGTTTTTCCTATGTGTGTATGGCATGTGTGTGTGTGCGCGCACGCGCGTGCATGTGCGCACACATGTGCAGCTATATACTTGCCATAGCACATGTGTGGATGCCAAAGGATAGCATTGTATGTCATTTGGTCCTTGCTGTTCATCTTGATTGAGACAGGGTTTCTTTTGTTGATCACTGCTGTGGACATCAGGCTAGATGGCTCGAGAGTATCTGGGAGTTCTTCTGTCTCCTGTCCTGCCAGAGGAACACCAGTATTACACGTGTACACTCTCACTTCAAGCTATATGTCAGTTCTGGAGACCCAAACTCAGATCCTTACACTAGTCTAGCAAGGACTTTTCATCCACTGAGCCGCCTCCAGCCTTCAAGTTGCCGTATTGCTGTGAGACTCATCAGACATTTTCCATTCTCCTCATCTTTGGGGCTCCGCAGCATGGACACATTAACTATTTCGGGCACTGTGTGTCGTCTTTGATGGAGACATACTTTTGCATTTTCCTTTGACCTCTTGGCTACTCCTCTGCCTTCCTTTCAAAATCCCTTTGCCTCATTAAATTTTCTAATGTCCAAGTTTTCAGAGTCTGGCCCCAGTCTCCTCTTTTCTCGTTCTGCATTTGTTCTTCAATCTCACCTGCTCCTGTGGCCATTAAACTTCTATGTTATGTCTCTAGCCTGGTTCTTTAATCCTAGCCATGGGAGGAGAGGCAGGTGGATCTCTGTGGGTTCAAGGCCAGCCTGGTCTACTGAGTGAGTTCCAGGCCATCCAGGGGCTTTGGGTAGAGACTCTGTTTAAGATACTAAGTCCACGGAGCTCAGAGCTTTGGGGCGCATCACCAGGACATGCTGCTGGCATTGTCTCAGCTCCGAGGAGGAACTCATGGCACACAGCATTACAGCAAGAGTGCCAGCAGGAAGACGGTGGAAGGACCTGTCCTCCTGCCGTTCAGGAACTAACCACCTGTAAATAACCTTCCTTCTGAGGACACTGACTACCCAGTCCTCTAGACTCCACCTCTTACAGATTGAATCTTCCCTTCACATTGCACACTGGGAGCCAGGCTTCTGATACAGGGAGGCTTGGGAGACACAGTTAGACCAAAGCATAAAGTCTAGCCTGGACACCCATTTTTTAAATGATAACCTTCCCCAGTTCATGAACCCCTTATTTAGAAAAAAATATCTCTCTTTTTGTACATATGTGCAAATAGACTTTACCTTTTACCATACTAATATTTGTTGTCTCTCTTCACTGGAATGCCAGCTCCACAAGGGCAGGCTTTCTTCAGTTTGTATGTGTGTGTGTGTGTGTGTGTATGTGTGTGTGTGTGTGTGTGTGTGTGTGTGTGTATGCATGTGTGAAGGTCAGAGGACCGCTTGCAGGATTCAGTTCTCTTCTTTCACCACATGAATTCTGGGTATCAAACTCATGTTGTCAGGCTTGGCAGCAAACACCTTTACTGGCTGAGCCACTTCGACAGCCCAAGGCTAGTGACTGTCTTAATCTGTGTGGGCATTGATGCGTCATTTATCTGGAGCAGTGCCCGGTAGCGTAGAAGGGGCTCACCTGAGATGTGTCAAACCCACAGCTGCGGCTAAGGCTTAGATCCTTTCTTGAGTTGCTCAGGCTCAGTTGAGACAGTCACAGCTACTCTTAAAGGGAATCTTGAAAGCAGTGGCTCTCGGCCCTGGCTGCACGTTAGACTCCTCTGGGAGCTTTGAGCGTTAAGCTTCCAGATGGAGAGTTCCACACAGAACAGCAGTTAGACAGACTGGAAAGAGCCAAGGATCATTGAAGACGTAGCGGCCGCTGTAGATCACACCAGGCTCTGGCTAGAGTAGGAAGCAGGGGAGCCTTTGCCCCACTTCTTCTAGAATTCTACAGATACTGATGGTGGAACATTTAGAGAGGGGAACCCACATTTGTATTTATTCTGCCTTACTCCAGACCTTCTCTCTTTCACAGGCTTATGGATGGTGTAAGAAAATGGCCCTTGGCCTAAAGAGAAGCCAAAAGAATGGTGTGGATGAGGACCACTGATGTCAGGGGCAGGAGAATCACGTGGGGATGTGGGAAGGAAAGCTTCAGCAGGAAGGAGAAGGGTTCAGTCAGTTTCTGAGGGTGCCTGGGTCAGAGAAAGTAGAAATGTGGTGAGGTTTGGATGATCCAGCAGAAAGTAGACCATGACAGCTAAAATTAGCTGCAAAAACAGAACACAAGCTACACCAGCAAAGGGACATTGCTGTAGGGACAGAGGGCAAGACTGGTCCATGGGAGGCCTCCTGGATGTCTCCATAGGGCTTAGCAGGGACTAGAGGCCAATGCATTGATGTGGAGTCCTTTCTAGGCCTCACAGTCTCCCAAACCATTCTAGATCTGCCTCCTGTTGCTCCTTTCACAATTCCTCCATGGTGACGTGGGTAATCACTCGATGATTATTTTCTGTCTGGACTAAAGGTCCATGAGGGCAAGATCTCTATGTATGTGCCCCTAGGCTAATGGAGCGGTGCAGGACACACAGTGTAGAGAACTTTTAATGAGTACACAGAAGAAGAAGTAGGAGTCACACCCTTAGGCCAGGGTTCCAGATACTGGTCACACTGTGTAGCCCTTAAGGTGTTGAGGGAAGGAGAAACACCGTCTCTTTGGGTGCTGAGGACAGGGACCACAGATTTGCTGACTTGAATAGGTTTGGTCTTGTTTGCATAAGACCAGCATGGCATTTATTAGCCTTAGATACAGACATTAAGTTCTGTCACATCGTGTTTCCTTCAACTGCCTGGACTACAAGAGGAGCTCTTGTTCTGGCCACGAGCTCTAAGGGACTCCCTTAGGCTCCCATCCTCTGGCTCTCCCGCTGGGTCTAGGGCTTCCCCCTACTTTCTGCCAGCAGAGCCCCTGTCTTCCAGCATCCTCCTCATCTCTTTCCTGTCTCTGGACCTGAGGCCTCATAAAAAGTCACTTTGGTCTTAATCAATAGTCCATCTCAGTAACAAGGGTGATGTTGGCTTGCGGGGCGGAGCAGAGCCTCATAGGCTGTGGTGGGAGCAGACTGAGCCCTTGCAGACAGCCTTCCCTTCCCGATGATGCATTAGGCTGCATCAGCAGGTTTTGCTTTTTTATGAGGGCATATATGACTCCCCAAAGAAAAGTTACAAGGAAGGAGCCAGGAAAGGCAAGGCAGTGCTGAGGAGAGTGGAGGAACATTTAGCAAGGTTCACCTCCATTCTTGGCCACCTCATGACTCTTTACCAGGTTCTCCCAGGCTGGCCTTGAACTTGCGATATAGAAGATATATAGAGAAGATAGCCTTGAATTTCTGCTCCTTCTGCCTCTACTTCCAGGCATGCACCACCGTACCTGGTTTTATGCAGTGCTAGGGGTAAAACCCAACTGAGTTACAGCTCCATCTTGTTCTTTCTTTTAGAGTCTTTCAAGACACCAGTATTTGCTTAAGAATGTCACTATGTTCATCCACACCTCACAGCTGCCCATGCACCTCCCTTATATTGGCTGCCACGATTTTGGCCTTCTGAGCAGCCTCTGACCAGTCCCTCCCCACGTCACCCAGATGACTCCCAACCTTCCTTCACATTCTGGTCCATTCTGCTGTCCTTCCGTCCTCTGGTTAAGTGTTCCCATGGTGCTGGGTGCCTCACTTTTATGGAAGACATTTTCTATAGCTGGAACTTGACATTTATTTTCATGTTTGTTATTATGTGACTTACCCACTGGTCCACAAGTGATAATGACAGTTCTGTTCTCTCTTCTTCATTCAGCTCACTGTCTGATATTAAGTACGTCCTCATTAAGTAATTGTAGGCTGAATTAATTGATGTGGTGTGTGTTTTGGAAAGAACTTCAAGTGATTCATACCGTATCCTGGACTTCTGAAGGAGGGTTCCCCTCTCTCTGAGTGTGGTGGTGACCTGGTGATTTGCTTCAGATGAATGGAAGACAGCAAAAGTGGACTGAGGGTCTTCAAATCCATATGCTGAAATCCTCAGGCGTTCAGTTAGTAGAGGGCTTGCCTATCATGTGTGGAGCCCTGAGTTCAGTCTCTAACATATCAGCCAGGCAGGGTGGACCATGCCGGTCATTTCAGCACTTGGAAAATAAACACAGGGTGATCTTCAGAAGTTCAAGGTTATCCCTAGCTACATAGGGAGTTCAAAGCCAGTCAGGGCTGTATGAGAATGGTCTGAAAAAAATATCAGCTAATCAATCATCCTAACTCAAGATGTGACGTTATCGAAGAGTGGTAGACTCTTGGGGAAGTGATTGTCTCCAGGGGGCTTTGACCGTGGCATGATGAACACTGTTTCTGAAGCCACTATGATGATTCAGGAGCTAAACAGCAAAAGGACCTGCACAGTGAATAGCTAGTATAGCCTTCAATGGCTTGTTAGTGTGTAAAAGCCTGTCTTTATCATGATGAGTACATTCAAGTTTCTCCAGGTCATCACTCTGCCCTTACTCTTCTATGAAGAAGCAGTGTACACACACAAACACACACACACACACACACACACACACACACACACACACACACACCCTCAAGGTGCCCCTTGTATCTTTCTGTTAGTACTACTTCACACGACCATTTGGGCAGACATGCCCCGCAAACCCTGTCGGATAAGAGCACCGCCTCACTTGCAAGCCACCCCTGCCCAGTTCTCCGAAGGAATTCATCCTCACAGACCATCCTGCCCCGCCCTCTGAGGCCAGAGTTATAAACTGCCCAGGAATCTTATCAGAGGGAGGGGCTCAGCATTATATTAGAGCAGTAATAGTGGGGAATGGCAATGCAGGATGTTTCTCAAGTACCCCCAGGTCTTCAGTTCCAGTCACTCAGTCCCTCTCCTCTGTGGGCAGCAGGATGCGGGAGGAGCGCACTCTTCCATGCTAACAGTGGCTGGCCGGTAGGAGTCCAGCTGCCCCTGGCCAGTAGGGAACGCCCTTTCCCCATTTGCTCAGTTCCGGCTTCCCAAGGCTTTGGGGAGAAGCCTCACTGGCTGGGGACACATGGAACCTTTCTCTGGAACTCATTTCTAAAGCACAGCCAGTGCTTAACTGCCAAGGGGAGAAGTTTTTTGCTTATGGCTAGAAACATCTAAGCTAGGCGGTTTGCTGGTGGTGCCAGTGTCCTTTCCTTTCCCTTTGCTGTGACAAAATACCTGGCTCACGGTTGGAGGGTGCAGTCCACCACGCTGGGGAAGGGATAGTGATGGGAGCAGGACTCAGTGGAGAGAATTGAGTGTGAGGCGAGGAAACAGAGACATAAAAGCTAGTGCTCCACTCAGCGATGCATTTTTAGTCAGCCTGGGATGCCAGCCCATGTTCAGAGTGGGTCCTCCCTCCTCAGCTAATCTAATCTAGAAAATACCTTACAGACATACTCAGAGGTTTGTCTCCGTGGCGATTTTGCATCCTGTCAAGTTGATAATAAAAACCATCCCACGGTGGGAGGGCAGGTGCTGCCTGAGAGCCAAAACTGCTTTCTGGTCTTTCAGTGACCCCACCCAGGGGCACCTGCCTTGCTGTGTGTGCGATGAAATTGTTCAGTTGAGAGCTGGAGTCTCTGGTGGATGGCCCAGGAATAGCTGTATCTGCAGATCTGCCTTTTGTCTTCCCAGACTTTGTTCTTGCCTCTGCCCTGTTTTCAGTGGGCACAATATGGGGAAACTGAACCTCTTCCACCAGGACCCAAGAGCCTTCCTTGGGAATAAACAGAGCAGCATGGGGCAATTGAAGAACCTAGTTGTCTGCCGGTGTGTTGTGTCCAGCCTTTTGACACTGCATCATGACAGTGTGGTGTATTTGCTGGGCTGCATTTCTATTTTTTTAATTTTTTAATTTTTTAATTATTTATTTATTTATTTTAGGTTTTTCGAGACAGGGTTTCTCTGTATAGCCCTGGCTGTCCTGGAACTCACTTTGTAGACCAGGCTGGCCTCTAACTCAGAAATCCGCCTGCCTCTGCCTCCTGAGTGCTGGGATTCAAGGTGTGCGCCACCATGCCCGGCTTCTGGGCTGCATTTCTAACTGTCCTGGGACAATGCAGCCCATAGGCAGCAGGATGGACACTCCTGAATACATTATCTCTCAAACTGTCCTCCCCATAGGCAAGTCCTATCTATCTATCTATCTATCTATCTATCTATCTATCTATCTATCATCTATCTATCTATCTATCAATCATCTATCTATTCACCCCTTTACTCTCTTCCTACCTAGTCTTACCATCTGTCTACCATCAATAACCAAGCAGTTATGAACATCAAGAAATTCACAGTCTAGAGAACCAACAATCACAATCAATAGCCATCATAAGACTCATTGGTTATGCCAGGACACTTACTTTAAATGCCCCAGGAATTCTGAAGGGAGAACTAGAACCATTGGCGAAAGTCCCATTAAAGACTGAGGGCTGGGGCTTTCTGGGTAAAGCGTTTTCTTGTGATGACTAGAGTTTGGATCCCTTGTACCCATATAAATGTCACCTAAAGGACACGCTGGCCTGTCTGTAATTTCAGGGCTCAGAAAGTGGAGACAGGGGACCCCTTGGGAAAGCTGAATAGTTAAACTGGTCCTATTAGTGAGTTCTGGATTCACCTGAGAGACCCTCAATGAACCAGGTGTAGTGCAATGGAAGGTTTCCCACATCATACTCAGGCCTTTACATGCACTACATTTTATGTGTGTGGATGCTTTGCCTGCCTGTGTGTATGTCAACTGCGTGTGTGCTAGATGTGTGTGGAGGCCAGAAGAGGGGATCTCATCCCCTGGAATTGCAGTTACCAATGATTGTGAGCAGCTGTGTGGATTCTGGGAATCTAACCTGGGTCCTCTGGAAGAGCAGTAAGTTCTCTTAACTGCTGAGCCATCTCTCCAGCTTCATCTGATTCTTTTCATTAACAGCTAGAGATGGTTCTTTGATGCCGATCTGTGGTAGGAAGATCCATTATTCTTTGCCTCTCCATAGATATCCAATCCTAAGCTCGGGAATGGGAGACTGTGTTAGAGTCAGAGGTAATGAGGAATGAGTTTTACAGGCGGAATTAAAGTTGCTAAGCAGCTAACTTTAAAGCAGAGAACTTATCATGGATTTCCCAGGTGAATTCTAAGTAACCACAAGGGTTTTTGGAAAAGAAAGGGATGGAGAGATGAGAAAGAGCTTCCAACTGGATTGGAAAGGAAGGGATACAGAAAGGCCAGGAAGTCATTTTGTTCTTAGAGTTTCTAGAAAAGAAGGCAGCCCAGCCAACGTGGACATTTAGAATTCCAGACTTCTGACCTTAGAATTGTAAGAAAATGCACATGTGGGTTTAAGCCTGAGTGTGTGGTGATTATCATGGTAGTGACTGGAAACATGTTGGGGAAGGTTCCAGGGAGGATAGCCTAAATGAGTTGGTGAAGTGCAGGCCAGAGCTGCCATTGGCAGCAGAAGAGGAGGTGATGCAGTGGCCACAGAGGCCTGAATATAATTCTACTCTGTGGAAGTGACCGCACCCTCCCAACCCTACCCCGTGAAGTGCCCCAAGAGGAGCCATAGGGTTCTGGCTAGAAAAGGCTGGGCCCTGCCTGGTGTCCATGGAGTGTCCTCTCACTGTGGGGACAGCTGCTACAGAGAGCAGGATTGCACCAGCCACACTGACCTGATGAAACCCTTAGCCCCTATAGGGTGTCATGGTCTCCTGGCGACATGCCCTGGTGGCTTCCCTGAGATCTGGTTCTTCCAGGCCTTCCTGGCCTAGTGAGATGCCCCAGAGCACCTGTCATGCCTAGACCACGTGTTCTCCCTTCCCCTCAAGATATGGGGAAGCAACTGAACCTGCATATCTTCCAAGTGTGTTCCCATGAGTCACTTTTCCCGACAGCGTCTGTCTACACATTCTTAGATGTCTCTTGGGGTTCTGGCTCGAAGCCCCTTGGCTTGGAATCCATGAGAGCAAGGCTTCCAGAGCCTAAGCTTGGTGATGGCTTTTCCTGTCTGACCTTAGAGTGTTGGTAGTAGAAATAGAAAGGGGAAGGACCTGCGGAGGCCAGAGTGTGTGTTGGGGGATTGGGGAGTGTCGGGGGATCTTTATAACCAGTCTGGCATCAGCACCTCCCCAAAGCTGCAGGAAAGCCAGGGCTCCAAGTGATTAGGTTGTGTGAGGATCACAACTCCATTCTACCATTCACTAGCTCACGACCTTGAGAAAGTTGTTTAGCTTCTCTGAGTTTTGTTTCCCTTAATGGGAAATGATAAAGTACTAAGAAGAGGTAACCATGAGTTTTAAGGATAGCCATTATTATTTGTTATTACCAACAGTGTCCTTCATGTTGGAGGGTCCTAGCCCTCTAGCAAGTCTCCAGTTACATTCCTCAAACATCTTTGCCTTTCCACTTCTACTTCTTGTCTGTCTGTTTCTGTTTTATTGAACTATAACAGACAGACAATACATTGCCTATTAAAGTTTGGTGTATCTTGACATATGCACACACTCAGGAAATTGTCACTACCATCAAAATAACAGAAAGACCCATCATACCCCCAGCTTTCCTTTGTGACTCCCCCTTTCCATCCTTTCCTGCCTGATGTCTGTGCTACCAGCGATTTCTTTTTCTCATTACAAATTCATTTATATTTATAGAGTTTTATTAAGTTGAACCATACAACATACATGCGGGGAAATCTGGCTTCTTTTAGTTAGCCCAGTGATTTTGAGATTTACCCATGTTGACGTGTCTATCAATGGCTCTTTTTTCCTTACTGTTTGGAATTAATTCTGTTGCAAGGATGTATCACAAGTTGTTTACCCCTTCAACTGCCTGGGTTGTTTCTGGTTGGAGATAGTTTGAATCCAGCGGCAAATAAATACCCCCTTTATCATTGTGAACATAAACTTTCACTTCTTTTGAACAAAGATTTGGGAGCAGAGAAGGTAGGTGTAAGTTTAATGCCTGAAGAAACTGCCCTGTTGCTTTGTCAATATCCGGGCCCCACCAGCCCTGCTAACACTTGTTATGGCTTTTCTGTTTAATTTTATATTTCAGTAGGATGCAATGGTCTGAATTTGTATTTCCTTGATAATGACCCTGAACATGTGTTCTTATGTCATCTACATATACTCTTTACTGAAGCATCTTTAAAATCTTGTGCCTATTTTAAAAATTGAATTAGACGTGGTGTTACATGGCACATCCCTTGGGAGACTGAGGCAGGATGTTGAGGAGTTCTAGATCAGTTTGAGGTACACATTAAGACTGTGTTTCAGGAACTACAACAAACTATCCACCAAAGCAAGCTGTATGTTTTCTGAGGTTAATAAGCCTTCAGAGGTTGTTGTATATTGAAGATAGAAGTTCTGACTAGGTATCTTGCCTTGAAAATGTTGTCTGTGTGTCTATGGCATGTCTTTTCGGTCTTGTTACAATTCTACCAAAGAACAGAAGTTCCTAATTTTGGAGAGGTCCAATTTATCAAGCGTTATCATTTTGTGGATTTCGATATTTGTGTTGATGTAAGGAATCTTAGCCTCAATGAGTATACAAAGATTTTTTTTTAAAAAAAATGATTATTTATTTTATATATGTGAATACACTGTTGCTGTAGCTGTCATCAGACACACCAGAAGAGGGTATCAGATCCCATTACAGATGTTTGTGAGCCACCATGTGGTTGCTGGGAGTTGAACTCAGGGCCTCTGGAAGAATAGTTAGTACTTTTAAACCCTGAGCTATCTCTCCAGCCCCATAGATTTTTTTTCCTGGATTTTATTCTGGAAGTTCTATAGCTTTATACTCAAGCCAGCTTTGTGGCCTGGTTTGGGTTGAATGCTTTCTTGTAGGTGATTCAAGGTAAGTTCTGAAGTGGTTTTGTTGTTATTTTGAGTCCTGGAGCAACAGATAATTACGAGGCTACCATTTCTACACTGGGTTATCTTTGTATCTTTAGGTATTGCTGTTTTGAGACAGGATCTCATTCTATAGCCCAGGGTGGCCTTGAACTCTGAGTGATCCTCCTTCTTTAGGCTCCATAGTGCTGGGACTACAGGTCTGAGCTGGCATACCCAGTGACCTAGGCATCTTTCTTATCACTCTATTGACAATATCACTCTATTGACTTTGTTTCTCTCTGTTTGTATATTATTATGCCATTGGCACCATTTAACTATTGTGGCTGTTAACATTTTTTTGTTGTTTTTACATATGTTGTGTGTATATGTCTGAATGTGTGTGGGTGCAAGTATATGGATATATGTGTGCAAGTGTGTGTGTGTGTGTGTGTGTGTGTGTGTGTGTAGATCAGAGGATGATGTCAGGTGTCTTTCTAGATTGCTCTCTACTTTATGTATTGAGGCAGCATGAGGCGTGGTCTCTTGCTTGTGAAACCTGAACATTTTGAGGAGAAAGATCAAATCCACAATGGTCTGTCCAGGATGATGGGCACTGACCAGGTCCATACTGGGAATTGCCAGAGAATGGTGTGCTGAATTAGTTCAGTCAGGTAACCCACAAGGCAGAACCTATGAGGTTATGTACTTACCACCTTAGTTCACTTTGGGGCAAGAATACATCCTGGCATATTTCTTGCCTATATCTCCCAACTGTGTGTGATCAAGCACATCCTGTGTGGCTGGGACAACCAACCTTGTTTACTGAAGTTAGAACACATGGTTTGTTAGTTTACATGAACAACAGACCCCAGAATTCCAGGAAGTTACCTGTCTTTGGGCAAATGGGGCTAACAGGTTAACTTGGGCCATCATATCAGAGCTCATTGTTTTAGTGAGCTAGCGAGTTTACTGCAGGGATGCCCTATCGCCTCCCCTGTCTGGCTCCTCCTCACTGCCATGCCAACTTGTCTTTTACATGGCTCAGAGCATCTGAACTCTGCTCCTCACACTTGTGTTGGTAGTGTAATGGAACTCTCTCAGCCATCTTCCCAGCTCCTCTGTAGTTTTAGAAGACTCAAGTGGATAGGTATACCCTCCAATTCTTTTTCCTCTTAAAAGCTGTTTTAGTTATTCTATTTACTTTATTTTTAGGTCCATAGAAATTTTTTGTAAATATACCAACTCTATGAAAAGCCCTTTTACATTTGTGCTTGGCCTATTGGGGAGAAAGGATATCTTTACAATGTTCAATTCCTAAGACCATAAGCATAGTATGAACATCTACTTAGGCAATGTTTAATTGCTTTTATCAACATTTTATAATTTCCAATGTGCAATCCTTACACATTTAAAATTTTTTCAGTGATTTTGGGTATGGTGGCACATGCCTTTAATCCCAGCACTCAGATGGCAAAAATGTTTTATGTGTATGGGTACTTTGGCTGCATCTGTGCATGTACACTATGTGTGTGCCTGGTGCCTGAGGAGGCAAGAAGAGGGTGTTGGATCTCCTGGGACTAGTTACAGATGGCTGTGAGCTGCCGCGTGAGTATTGGGAGGCAACCTGTGTTCTTAGAAAGAGCAGCCAATGCTGCCCCATCTCTGCTGAGCCATCTCTCCCACCCCTGCACATTAAAAACAAAACAAAACAGACTCCCCGAACACAGAAGATCATTCAGCAGCTGTTTTTGGGTCTGGCGATGCTATTGGGAAGAGCATTTGGGTTTTTACATTTACGCTTCAGATTCTTTGTTGCTAATGTTCTTTACAACAATGGTTGAGTTTTGTCACTAAATTAATTTGCTTTTTGTAGTAGCTTTTGTAGATTACATATGACTTTCTAAAAACACAGTAAGTCCACAGCAAAAAAAGACAGTTTTATCTCTTCTCTTTCAATCTGAGAGTCATTTATTTCTTTTAAATATCTTTTTATATCTTTAGTGCAAAGAGAGAAGCACAAGAAAGGACACCCTAGGGTTTTTCCTTCTGGTTTAAAAAGTAATCAATTCTATTTTTCACCAGTAAGAACGATGTTATCTGTAGGTTTTGCTGATATCATTTTAGCTTTGAGAAACTTCTATTGCTAGTTTTCTGGAAAGTTTCATCAGAAATAGAAGCTGGATGTTGACAAATGATTTTTCTACCTCTTTAGAAATGAACTCTTTTGGTACTGTGAACTTGGGCAAGAGCTGCTGTTTGGGAGGTCATAGGCCCTCGGAAGGAACCTGCTACTATTGTTTTGATAAATGGTCATGTTGCCAAACTGCTTTCTAAGTAGTCATGTTTATACCCATAGATTAACACCGCTCTCAGCCTTCATCGGAGAAGCTTCCTTTTACAGCAGGCAGTATTGGTGCAGAGACTCTGACATAGCCTGTCAGTCACTGAGAGTACCTGATGGTGTAGTGCTCAGGCTTAAACACCACATCCGTATCACCCTCCAAGGTTCAGGGAACATACCAGAAGATGTTACATAGCTTCTCTGGATTATAGCATGGTTAGCCTGTATTTTATAGCTAATATGCACTTATAAATAAGTACATGGGATATTTGTCTTTCTGGGATGTTTGTTTCATCCATTTGCCTGCAAATTTCATAATATCATTGTTTTAAATAGATGAATAATATTCCATTGTGTAAATGAACCGTGTTTTCTTTATCCATTCTTTGGTTGAGGGACATCTAGGTTTCTAGTTTTTGATTATTACGAATAAAACTGCTATGAACATAGTGGAGCATGTGTCCTTGTGGTATGGTGGATCATTTTTTGGTATGCCCAGGAGTGGTACAGCTGGGTCTTGAGATAAACTAATCTTAATTTTCTGAGGAACCACCAGATTGATTCCCAGAGTGGCTGTACAATTTTGCAATCCCACCAGCATTGGAAGATTGTTCCCTTTTTTCCACATCTTTGCTAGTTTTTGATCTTAGCCATTCTAATTGGTGTAAGATGGAATCTCAGGGTTGTTTCACGTTTCCTTGATGACTAAGGATGTTGAATATTTCTTTAAGTGATTCCCAGCCATCAGAGAGTTCCCTACCCAGAGTTCTCTGTTTAGTTCTGTACCCCGTTTTTTTAAATTGGTATGTTGATGTTTAATTTCTTGAGTTCCTTATTCATTTTGGATACCAGCCTTCTGTCAGCATCTCTGGGATGAACTAGAAACCTAGGACAATGGAAACTCCCTGGAATCTATAAGGGTGATCCTAGCTAACACACCTAACAATAGGGGATATGGAACCTGAAATGGCCACCTCCTGTAACCAGGCAAGACTTCCAATGGAGGGATGGGGACACCAAACCAGCCATAAAACTTTGACCAACAATTTGTCCTGCCTACAAGATGTGCAGGGGTAAAGATGGAGCAGAAATTGAGTGACTGGACAACCAGTGACTGGCCTGGCTTGAGACCCATCCCATGAGTGAGAGCCCACCCCTGACACTATCAATGATATTCTGCTATACTTGCAGACAGGATCCTAGCATAACTGTCATCTGAGAAGCTTCGCCCAACAGCTGATGGAAACAGATTCAGAGACCTAACCTACAGCAAACGTTAGGCAGAGCTCAGGGAATCTTGTGGAAGAGGGGGAGGAAGGCCTGAAGGAGCCAGAGAAGTCAAGGACACCTAACCTGGGACCAGAGGGGCTCAATGAGACTAAACCGACAACCAGAGAGCATGCATGGGATGGAGGGATGGATCTAGGCCATATGTGTGTGTGTGTGTGTGTGTGTGTGTGTGTGTGTGTGTATATACATACATATACATATATCAATCACATGTGCAGCTTGGTCTTCATGTGGGACCCCTAACAGCAGCAGGACAGGAGCTGTCTCTGACTCTGTTGCCTGTTTTTGGATCCCTTTCCCCTAAGTAGGCTGCCTCTAGGCCTAGTCTTAGTGCAACTTGATATCCATGGGAGGCCTCCCCTTCTCTGAGGAGAAAGGGAAGGAGAATGGGGGAGCAGAGGGAGAAGTGAGAGGGAAGGACTGGGAGGAGAGGAGGGAGGGGAAGCTGGGATTGGGATATAAAGTAAATAAATGAAAAAAAAAACATAACAAAACAAAAAGCCCCAAACACAACAACAACAACAGCAACACCCCAAACCTATAACAAGGAAACAAGCCACAGAGGATGAGGAGATGTGCAAGAAAGAGATAGCATGCCAGCAGGGTGACGTGTACACTGTGCGTGTTAACTTACTGCAGCTGTGGTTTGCCTGTACAGAATGAGGTCTGTCAACACTTCCTCACGGATTAGGGATGGGTTCACGAGGCTCTACCCTTCTGCGAAGCACTATTAGCTGTTAATTGTTCCTGGGGTGGTAGTGGTGGTGGGGGAGGCAGGGCTCGTTTTCTTCAGAGGTGTAGACACCGGTAGGTTGCCCAAATTCCTGTAAATAGTCTTTCCTCTCACGCTTTCATGAAAGTGTGGGTTGAACAAAGAAGACATTAAAGTGCGGGGGAGCTGCCTGGGAAGAAGGGCTTCAGTGGGGGTAGGAGTGGGGTGAGAATAATGGAAATTCATCATATGTATGTATGAAATGGTCAAAGAATAAAAACATGAAAAACAGAAATGAGCATATTTTATTTAATGATTTTTTTTGATGCTCAGTTAATATTATGTAACTGGAATAAGTCATTATGATACATATAATGCACTGGGTAACATACAAATAACAAGTTTATTTCTTATGGTTCTGGAAACTAGGAAGCCCAAGATCAAGGCTGCTTCCGATTTATTATCTGCAGGGCGATCGACTTCCTTGTTTACAGACTGTGTTTTTACCCTAGCCTCACACAGAAGGGGCATAAGCTTCACGCTCATGATCTCATCGCTCACACCAACCCGGTCTCTTCATTCCTCCAGGTGAATGTTAAAGGGATATTGTCATCCAAACCACAGTGATTCTTGTAGTACATTGCTAAATTCAATTTCCAAAAGCTTTGTTCTTCACTGATGCTGTCTAGGGATGTCGGTCTCTTTTCTTCTAACGTCTGTCTGATTTTAGTGTCTATTGTCAGGCTTTTCTCACTGAATGAACTGGGAAGCATTCCCATCTCTTTAATATAGTCAGAGAATCTTTTCTAAGGTTTGATGATTTTCAGCAATGAAGCCACCTATGTCCGGGATTTGTTTTATGCCTGCGGGAATATTTTCAATCACAAACTTAATTTCTTAGCACACATAGAGGACTACCAGGCTGGATTTATAGCTCAGTGGTTTATAGCACTTCCCTTGAGAGTATGGTGCGTTTTGATCCACAGCACCACCAGAATCACAAGGTACCTTAATGGTCTTCTGTACACTTTCTAGTGATATCTCTTTTATGCCCTGATGTTGGCATCTGCATCCTCTATTTTTCTCTCTGATTTATCAGTGTTGTTGATCTTTTCAATAAATATTGTTATTTAAAAATATTTATTTTTATGTATGTGTGCCTATTGAGTTTATGTGCACCAAGTGTGTATCTGGTGACCACAGAGACCAGAAGAGGGTGTCAGGTTTCTTGGAGCTGGAATTACAGCTGGTGGTGAGCCGCCTGACATGGCCCCTGTGTCCTCTGAAAGAACACTAAGTGCTCTAACCCGATGAGCCATTTTCAAGTTCCCACCATTGGAGTGCTTATTCCTCTGACTTTCTCTGCTAATTTTTCAACTCCTGGCTTCATTGATTTCTCTTTCCTTTGGGTGTAATTCACTCTTTTCAGTTTCTTAAAGTGGAGGCTCACATCATTGAGTTCCTTCTTTTTAACAGAGGACTATAACTTTAATTCCATCTTGCATTTTTTCAAATGCTATATATTTTTTTATTTTAATGCAATTTAAAATAATTTCTTTTGGAGGAATCTTACTAATATTTTGTTTAGTTTATTAATTGATTGTGTATATTTATGGGGTATAACATAAATGTGGGAGATAACTTAATGAATGTATAATGTTTATGGAGATCAAAATTCTTTCTAATTTCTTTTGACTGCTTCTTTGGGTTGTGGACTATTTAGAAATGTGTTAGTTTCCAAGTGTGTGGAGGTTTTTTTTTTTTTTTCAGAGAAATTTGTTATTGATTTGAATTTAATTTGATTGTGGTCTGCAAACATACTTTGTATGGATAATTACTTTCAGAGTTATTGACAGGCTGAGTAGTAAAGTGTCTATGACATGCAAGGCTCTAGCTTCAATTCCCAGTAGCCATGCATACCGGAAACACTTACCTTTTTTCAGCTGGGCATGATGGTGCCCAGTAATCCGGGGCCGAGGCAGGAAGATCATGAATTTGAGGCCAGCTTAGGATACATGATTAGATCCGGCTTCAAAAAACACAAGAGTGGGCTGGAGAGATGGCTTAGAGGTTAAGAGCTCTTCCTGGTCTTCAAGAGGACCCAACCTTAGTTCCCAACACCTACTTCAGGCAGTGAACCTGCAACTCCTGCGACTCCAGCTCTGGGGGAATCTGATGCCTTCTTCTGGCCCCTGTAGGCACTCCTATGAGTATCTCGAAATAAAATGTTGGTTTTGTTTTGTTTTGTTTTGTTTTAAGCATGAGGATCAAAAACTCAAGGTTTGGACAAAGGAAAGCAGTAACAGTAAAGTTTTTGAGCTTAGTTTTATGGCTAGAACATGATCATTTTTGGCAAATGTTCCATGTCCACGAGAGAACAAGGTACATGTCAATGATGTAGCATGGAATCTTCTAGAAATCCCAATAGAGTCAAGTTGGTTTCTACTTCTGTACAGATTTCTGCAGGTTATCTTTGTTCTTATTCTACCAGTTATTGAGATGGAAGTGTTAACATTTGACTGCTCTTAATTCTCTTAGCTTTTGCCTCATGGACTTTGAGTTTGTGTTACTACATGCCTACATGTTTAAGGATTGTCTCTTGATCGATATGAAATTATGTTGTTGATCACTAGAAATATTTCTTATTCTAAAATCTAGTTTATCTGTTATCCATACAGCTACCCCTAGCCTCCTTTTGATGAATATTTACATATGTAGTAATCTGAATAGTTTTCCTCTTTCAGAATGTAACCTTACTTGGAAATAGGGTCTTTGCAGATGTGAAGGCAAGAATTGAAAAGCAAATGTAGAGTTGGCCTAGAACCACTAAAAACAATCCATAAAAGACAGAAAAGAACAGTAGAAGGACCTGGAATGATGGGGGTGTAGACAGAAGTCACATTGCTACTTGCCAAAGCTGCTACTACAGAAGCTGGGGAACCCAATGACAAAGGTTTCTCAGAGCCTTTTGGGAAGTCATGGCCCAAGTTATACCTTGATTTTAGGCTTCCAGCTTCCAAAAATTTGAGAGAAAAAAAAACCTTATGTTTTAATTTTTGAAGTAGTTTGTTATGGTAGCCCTGGAAATCTAATATTACCTGGTGTACTTTTTGCTATCTGTATTGCCATTCTGTGAGATAAAACAAAAGGATACACACAACAATGCACTGCTTAGCAATAGAGACATGTCCTGAGACATGTATGACTAGGTAATTTTGTTGCGTAAACATCATCAAGTATAAGTACACTTATATGGACCTAGGTGGTAGTTGTCAGTCACCAAAGTGGCCTCTTGGTGTCATGGAGAGACACAGTAAATGCTAAATGTAGAAGGCTGCTGCCAGTGTGACATGGCACACTGTTTGACAATAAGCTGTTTATATGTGTATTAATATATGTTTATATGGTATATAATATATCATAATAGTTTATTATCATCATTAAGTGTAATGTGCTGCACATAACTGTGAGTGTGGGGCTTATATAAGAGCAGAGTGGTAGGTGTGTTTACAGCAGGATTACTTTAAACATGGGAGTAGTGTGCTGTGCTAAAACAATATGGTGTCTTGGGCATCATGAGGTAATAGGAGTTTTCAGCTATGTTATTATGAATCTTCTAAGACCATTAGTATATATGTGGTTCATTATTGACAATTATTTCATTTTTTAATTACATGAGTGGGTTGATCAATGGGCAGTTTGATGATAGGTAATGATAGATGATAATGATGATAGATAGATAGATAGATAGATAGATAGATAGATAGATAAATGAAGTTAGATGGATACATGATGTGGTGGTTTGAATAGGAATGGCCACCACAGACTTATGTGTTTGAGTGCTTGGTCCATGGGGAGTGCCACTATTAGAAGGTCCTGTTGGAGTAGATATGGCCTTATTGGAAAAATGTGTCCCCATGGAGTCAGGCTTGGAGGACTGAGATGCTGAAACCTAGGCTCAGTGTCTCACATTGCTTTTCCTGTTCCCTGCGGATCATGATGTAGAACTCTCAACCACTTCTCCAGTATCATGTCTGCCTGCATGCTGCAATGCTTCCTTCCATGATAATAATGGAGTAAACCTCTGACACTGAGCCACCTCTAATTAAATATTTTCCTTTATAAGAGTTGCCTTGGTCATAGTGTCTCTTCATAGCAATAGAAACTCTAACTAAGACACATGATAAATGGATAGATAGATGATAGATGATAGATAGATAGATAGATAGATAGATAGATAGATAGATAGATAGATAGATTTATTGGGCAGCTTGACTCATGAACACATTATGAACATTGAGATATTCCACAAATACCATTTGTAAACTGGAGAATCAGTGAAGCTGTCCGTGTGGCTCCCTCTAAGCCCAGGGGCCTGAGGACCAGGGAAGTGATGGTGTAACACCAACCACTGGGCCAAAGGCCCAAGAGTTGGAAAGTAGGGATGGGAGCCAGGTTCTAGTCTAAGTCTTGAACTCTGAAGACCACAGACCTTTGAGTTTTGCTTTGCAAGGGCAGGAGAAAAAAGCTCTGGTGTCTGAGGAAAGGCAGGAAGTAAATTCACTCTTGCTTTTTTATTCCAACCAAGTCTGCTCACACTGCCAGAGGGCAGATCTTCCATAACCCAGTGAACTGATTCAAATGCCAGGTTCTTCCAGAAATGTCCATAGAGAGACACCAGGAAACAGTAACATACCTTATCTGTCACTTCATTCAGTTATACCAACACCTGAGAGTAACCACACATCCGTTTTCTCATATTTGTGCCTTCATATTTAAAGTGGGTGACTACTGACAGACTATAATTGTAGGTTGATTGACCCAGTATGACAATTGCTGCCTTCTGGGGAGAAACCAGACCATATACATTTAATGTGATTTTTGTTGTATGATTGGACTTAAATTGAGCATCTTCATGTACTTTTTGTCATCCTTTGAATTATTTATGTGTTTTTTTGACATTTGTGGTCTTTAGGTGTATTATCATCTTAGTGGCTGTGAAAGGATCAGCCGTACACATTTTATAACCTTTTATTTTATGTATGTATATGTGTGTATGTCTCTCTGTGTATGTACTTGTGTTCAGGTACTAAAGAGGCCAGAAGAGGGTGCCAGATCCCCTGAGACTGGAGTTACAGATGGTCACCAATTGTCCAATGTGGGTGCTGGGAACTGAACCTTGGTCCTTTCTAAGAGCAGCCAGTTCTCGTAACCACTGAGCCATCTCTCCAATCCCTGCAGTACACATTTTTTAACTCCCACATCCTTCCTTTGACTGAGATCATGTCATTTCATGTCTATGTAAGAATCTAGAGTACTTTTTATTTTCCCTTTTCCTCAGCACATTAGCATTACATTTGCTTTCAAATCAAAACAGAGCCTGGTGCACTATGCCTGCAATTCTCTCCTCTCATGAGGTTGATGTAGGAGACTGTAAGGTCAAGGCCTGCATGGACTGGAGAAATATTTGCAGACCATCTTGGACAGCTTAGTGAGACACTGACTCGAAAAGTGGAAAATATCCTGGAGACACAGCTCAGCAGCGGAGTGCTTGCCTAGTATGTGGGAAGCCCTGGGTTTAATCCTCATTATGAATAAAAGGAAAAAGAAACTGTGACTTCCAGTGTTCTCTGACACTTTCCAGTGTATTTATATTTAAACATTCCTTATTGCCTGCTTGTGATACATTGGTTTTAAATTTTATCATAATTTTATTTGTGTGTGTGTGTGTGTGTGTGTGTGTGTGTGCTGTGCATGCACACATGAAGGGCAAAGTCTACATTAGATATCTTCCTGTATTGCTTTCCACTTTACTTTTTTGACACAGGGCCACTCCCTTAGCCCAGGGACCACTGTTGGGTAGACTGGCTGACCAGTGAGCTCCCAGAGTTTGCCTGTTTTCTACTCCTTCCAAGAGTCGCATGCTCTCACCCTTGACTTATATATGCGTTCTGGGCATACACACTCAGGTTCTCACGTTTGCACAGGAAGCATTTTATCTACTGTTATCTCCAAAGCCCTCGTCTCCGTGAAAACAAACAAACATTTTGCTGGGCATCAAAGTCTTGATTTAGCTGAATGTGGTGGTGCATATTTAATCTTAGCATCAGAGGCTGAGGCAGGAGGATTTGAGTTCCATGCCTGCGTATATGGAAATCTCAAGGTTAGCTTGCATTACCAAACAGGACCTGCCCCCTTTCTCCCTCTCTCCCTTCTCTCTCCAGAGGTTATCTCACTGCTCACTGTACACTGATATAGCTCCATCTCTTTTCTTGGTATTTTATTTTGGATAATTTCTAGTTCCATGTCAGGTCCACTGTCCTCTTCTCTGTGGTGCCCAGTCCTATCTAGTTTATTCTTCATCTTAAACATTGTAGGTTTTTATTCCTAGATGTATGATTCAATGTTTTTCTACCTTCTATGTCCCTACAGAGATGCTCTGTTCTTCTTTTTAAAAAATTCTTATTAGTTCTTTGAGAGTTTTGTACAATGTGTTTTTGCAATATTCACTATCCCCAACTCTCACCAGATCCATGTCCCCTTTTGCCACCCAACAAGGCCTATTTCTGCTGTCCAAATACTCTTAGATGTGTGCTCACACACACAGACACACACACACACACACACACACACACACACACACACACCTAACAGTTGCTAATAGTTACACAGTTAGGGGTAGGGTTTCATGGCTAACTCCCATCTCCATGCTGGGATTTGGTCTGACTTGAACTTACACATGTCTTATGCATACTGTGTCAACCAATGTGAGTTTATAGCTACAGCTGCCCTTCTGTGTTCAGAACATACTGTTTCCTTGTAGTCATCCACCACATCTGGCTTATAAACTCTTTCTGCCCCCTCTTCTGCAATGATGCTGGAGCCTTGTGAACAGCAGTTAGGGCTGAACATCCTGAAGTCTCTTACTCTCCGTACCTTGGTCAGATGTGGGTCTCTGTGTCAATAACCATCTACTGCACATAGAAGATTCTGTCATGAGGGCTAAGAGATACATTGATCCATGGATTTAACAATACATCATTAAAAGTTGATCTAAGACTACAACTATCTAGCAGAATAATAGTAGTAGGCTTTCCCCTAGGACCTATGACCTGTCTTGATATAGGTTTTTGGCTCAAAAAATGGTGCCAGATATGATATGGGTTAGTGGTTGGTTACATCCATGATGATCATGCCACTCACTACTGAACCAGTACGTATGTCACAGTAGACCAGTCAGTATTGTAGCTCTAAAAGGTCATTGCTGTGTCTGACTCAGGATTACTTCTCTTCTCTGGTAGTGGGCATAGAAACTTTCAGCACCAGGAAAGCTAACCAGTAGGGACAAAGCTTCAAGTTCAGTACCAGCTTTAATGCTCCGTGATGTACGACTCAGTTATGTGATGTCTTCAGCAACAGGGTCTCATGGTCAGGTTCTAGAGAGTAACCAAGAGGAAGCCTGTAATGCCTGGCGTCTTGTTAGTTTTTTGAACATACCATTTTGGAATGCAAGCATTCTGTTTTAATGTCCTTGTCCACTAATTCAATTAGCTCTGTCATTTCAAAGTCAGTTTCAACTGAGAGTTTTTTCCCCTCCAACTTACCTTGTTCAACTTTTAAAATATTTATTTATTTATTTATTTATTTATTTATTTATTTCTTGAGACAGGGTTTCTCTGTGTAACCCTGGTTGTCCTGGGACTTCCTTAATAGACCAGGCTGGTCTCCAGCTCAGATATCTGCTTGCCTCTGCCTCTGAAGTGCTGGGATAAAAGGCATGTGCCACCATGCCTAGCTGTATAATTATGTTTTAAATGTCAAATACTATTTATATTTTTCTTATTTCCCAATTTTTCCTTAGTTAAATTTTACTTCTATAGGAGTCTAGAACCTTTTCATATGCAAATCATCCCAGCCATCATGGAAATCGGTATTTAGGTTCCTCAAATACTAAAGCAGATCTACCATGCGCCCTAGCTGTACAACTCCTGGGGATTTACCTGGAGGGAGCTAAGCCCAAAGAGTACAAATGCTTGTGTATTGCTGTTTATTGTACCATTGTGCTCAATGGCTAAGTCATAGAGGTGACTCAGGCATCAGTCAACAGAGAGATGCATAATGAAAGTAAGGCATATATACACAGTGGAATTTCAAAAGAATTTCTGTCCAGGTCAGGGGGGTGGCACACGGCTTTAATCCCAGCACTTCTGAGGCAGAGGCAGGTAGATCTCTGTGAGTCTGAGGCCAGCCTGATCTATAGAGTAAGTTACAGGACATTCAAGGCTAGATAGAGAAACCCCGACTCGAAAAGCCAAAAATAACTAACTAACTAAATAATAAATAAAATTTCCTGCCCGTGTCCTGTATGTGTGTGTGTATGCTCAAACATGCATGGACACGTGATGATGCAATTTTATTCAGCCATAAAGAGGAATAAAATGATGTCTTTTCAGATGATTAAGTTAATTTCAGATGAATACCTTACTTTCTATCCTTTGTGGATCCTAGACTTTATTAGGTAGCTGTGTACAACTGTGCATCCATATAAGACACAAAAGCAGAAGTGAAACTCAGGGAGCAAAGGTGACCAGTGGGACAGGAAGGCTGGACACACGTGGAACACAGTCAAAGTATATTACATGCTTATCTAAACGTGTCCTTATGAAACCCAGGACCATGCACAATACCCATGTGCCAAAAAAGATTCTCTAGAGCTGAGACTTATTCTGGGATAGTAACTTGGAAATAGTTTGACGCTTTCAACTCTCGCTGTTAAACTTTTGTCAGATTTAATGAGAACAGACTTTACTCTGGGGCTAATTTTGCCCCACAGATTCTGTAAAGCCATTCTGGGTACTTTACTCAGTGGCTCATACATTTTGATTTTTTTTTTCCAGTCTGGCTGTGGGAAACAAGAGCCATCCACAGCCTCATGTGGTCACTGGAAACGTCTCTCTCACCTCACTCTCCTGGCCTTATGTGCACACACGTGTTGACTAGAAGGGGATTTGTGCTTTCCTTTGCCTTTTAGGCTGGAGGGTACTCTGCGACTCACATTGGACCTTACCATCCTAGCTTCCTGTTACTGTGATGGAAACAGTTCTTTTATAAAGAAAACTATATGATTTTGGCTCACAGTTTTGGAGATCTTAGTCTATAGTCAATGGAATCCGTTGCTTTTGGGGCCTGTAGTGATATGTTCTTCAAGGCAAGAAGGAGTCACAGAGCAAAATCTTTACCTCATTGCCAATGCAAAAGAAAAGAAGGACCGGAGCCCTCCAAAGTCCTTCTTGGTTATGCCTCAATGGCTCAACTTCCGCCCACCAGGCGTCATTTTTTAAGGTTCCACTGTCTCCCACTAGAGCTCTGCTGGGCCTTTGGGAATATTTAAAATTTAAAGAGCAGCCCTCCTCTCCATTCTTCTACTCTCTCTCATCCCCCTGTCTGTGTTTGCCAAGAAATGTCATCTACATAGACATTTTCTTAGTTCAGCAGGAGGCCTCTTGGACAGTTACAGGCAGTTATGCTCTTAGCATCCAACATCTCAGGGTTCAGCATCGGCCCTTCCAGCTCCTTGCATGACTTCAGACAAATTATTTCTTCAATTGAAACCTCAGTTTCTTTATTCAGACAAGAGCAGAAAACGATGCCTTGCTGTAAGCTGGATTCAAGGAGGGGCTTGATTAGCCCCAGGCAACGGGGTCCACGGTATAATTCAATGGCTGCGTGGCCAAATGAGTACCAGTGAGACTATGATTTTAAAATTGCTCCAAACGCCTTAGCTGTCTGCTCTGCTCGGCTCTTGCTTGGCTCCTGGGGGCGAGCCCATCATTGCTTTTGAGCTCTGTAGGAAGGAAGGATAGCCAGCTCTACATTTCTCTCACCAAGGAGGGGGAGCAGTCATGTGGAGAATGTCCAATAGCACATACTAGAAACATCATGGACATTTGGCTGCATGAAGCATTATAATGATCTTTTCTTTGCGGCAGATTGACTTTACTAATTAGGTTGGGTTGGAGCCAATGTTAAATACAGTTTGCATGTACAGACGCAAACCCATTGGCAGAAATGGGGGAACTCAGACATTTTAGGTATTGGAACAAACCAGCTATGATTAAAGCGTTGCCTCGGATAATCCTTCCTCCCTCCTCAGCCTCCATGTTCACAGACTCTTTAAATATTGAGGGTATTAACCCTTCATCGCATTTGGTGCAGATATACTCCCCCTTGTACAGTTCTGTGTGAAAATTCAACTGCTGTAGACGGAATTTTGAATTTTGTGGGTAAACTATGGATCATTCCACTTATAATTTTTTTTTCACTGCCTGGCAAAACCCTACCCAGCAATGGGATAAATGTTCACTTTCATTTTATTCATGTTTTCAACATTGAATTTCTGTTTGGATTTGGAATTTATTTAGATTTTGATATGTAGTATCAGGTGGAAGACTGTGGAAATGTGCTTACATATGTTTGTGTATGAATGTGTTGTGGTGGGCGTGTTCTCATCCATCCATCCATCCATCCATCCATCCATCCATCCATCCATCCATCCATGTGTGCACCATGAAAGTCAGAGGATGACGTCATATCCTCTTCTGTTCTTGTCCATCCTACTTTTGGAGATTAGAACTCTTCCTGAACCTGAGTTCCCTGTTTCAGCCAGACTAGCTCTCCAGCAAGCCCCAGGGGTTTGCCTGCTTCCATCCTTCAGCACCAGGGTTACACTTGCTAGAAATTTCTGCACCCAGACCTCTGTGTCTGTGTGTTGGAAGGCCAGTGCTTCACTTACAGGACCAAGGGGCTGTGACGATCGAATGATGCAATGTTTCAAAAATGACTAACCTTGGGGCTGGAGAGATGGCTCAGTGGTTAAAAGCGCAGGCTGTTGGACAAGAGGGCCCAGGTTCAATTCCCAATCTAGGTTAAGAAATTTCTAGTGACTTAAGGCCATGCAACTAAATGAGGGGCAGACTTGAGCCTTAGGAAGTTGACTTAAAATCTTGAGTCTCCGTATGCTTGTCCTCCCTATCGCCTTCCAAAAATAGGGAGACCCAGAATACTTAAAAGCTCATAAATAAAATTAAAAGGTGTCTGGTAGATTTTTAGTAGTTATATATGGGGGCAGAGGGAAGATGGCCGTTTGTCTGTCTTGTGTTTCTATGACAAAACACACGAGGCTGGTCGTTACAGGAGATTTATTTGGCTCAGTAGACGGTGTGGCCAGAAGGTACAAACAGTATATGGCATGCTGTCCTGGAAAAGCTCCCTTTGGTTGGATCAAATGATAGAGAAACAGAAAGGAAAATGGCAGAATACGGAGAGGCCAGCTATGGCGCCTGGCCTCGGAACAATCTGCTCTCATGAGAACTAACTACTCCTGCAAGAACAAACCCAGTCCGTGAAGCTGGCACAAAACCTTTCATGGGAGTAGAGGTGACAATACTGTACTGTGGTCCTCACTAAGATGAGCAATCTAGGTGGAAAACCAGGAACCAGTTGCCCAGAACAACCCAAACTGAGGTTTCAAGCCTTAGACAACTGCTTACTATTTGCCCTTTGCTTCCACAGATAAAGCAACTATTATATGAGGTGGCCACCCTCACCCACACACCCCTCAGAAGAACTGGTAAGGGTGTTAGTGAGGGAACTTGGGCTCGAGCAGAGATCAGCTGGCCGTCTTTGTCACTGGCAGCAGATAAGAAGTAGAATAAGCTTTTATCTGTGTCAAAAGATAGACGTTTGGGTTTGCTGTGAAGGGACACCACGACCAAGGCAACTCTCATGAGGCAAGCATTTCATTGGGGCTGGCTTACAGTTTCAGAGGTTCAGTCCATTATCATCATGGTGGGAAGCATGGCAGGATGCAGGCAGACATGGTGCAGGAGGAACCAAGAGTTTTCTATATCTCGATCCAAAGGCAGCTAGGAGGAGGGTCTCTTCCACACTGGGCAGAGCATGAGCATAGGAACCTCACAGCCCGCCTGCACAGTGGCACACTTCCTCCAACAAGACCACACCCCATGGGCCAAGTATAGTCAAACTACCACAAGAAGTGAGCTCCTGTGAGGTGACCTTTCCTTCCCAATGGCAATGAGGCTTCAAAGTGTTCAGCCTTTCAGGACAGAAAAGCAGCCATCCTGTTGTCCTGTGGTGGTTGTGAGTCTTTTTGCCTTAAAGACTTGAATTCTGGGGCTGAGGTGATGGCTCAGTCTGTAAAGTGCTTGCTGCACAGCCATGAGGACCAGAGTCTGGATCCCCAACACCTTCATAAAAGTAGGGCACTGTAGTATGGTGGGTAGAGACAGGAGCATCCTGGTTAGTCTTGCTGAACCAATGAGCTCCTGAGTCACTGAGACCCTGCCTCAAAAAAAGTTGAGAGTGATGGATGAAGACAGTGCCAACCACTGTGCCCCCGTTACCCCACACCTTCCCCCCACAAGCTCACTCATGCATAACACACACACACACACACACACACACACACATACACGCACGCACGCATGCACACACGCACATGTACATGCATACACAGAATTCTTGAAATCCTTAGTGAATAATTCTGACATGTTTTAATCAGAAAGAAGAACTAATCTTTATCGGTGGAGCACACAGCAGGAGGACTGTTCGGGAGACAGTATGGAAGGGTGTACCCTGACCACAGACCCCTTGGTGTTCTTTGGCACGAACCTAAGCTGCTCACATGGTGAAAGGGCACCTCAGACAGTTGGGGTTTGGTGAATTCAGGACAATTCCCTCAGTGTTCAGGGCATGGGAAACATGTTTGCATTTTGCCCTGAGAACTGTTCTCTCTGTGATTACATCCATGTGTGCTTCAGAACTTCCGTCTTCTGCTTCTTATTCATTTACACTTTACACATCAAAAGACTGTTTTGTAAGAGCTACTCGGTGCACAAGGAGTCTCATGAGTTTTCCTTCTAAATGAGCCAGCGACTTTCCAAGAATCAGGAAGCTGCGAGTTGCCAAGAATAAATAAATCAACTCCAGAAGGTTCAAGTTTGGTTTTAAAACTCCGTAAGATTTTAAGTAGGTTCTATATCTGGCTTAACTCCATGTCCTTATCGCAGACATCAAACACAGGATGGAGTATTACTCCTGCCACACAGCTTTCTTTGCAAGCATTGAATTTAATAATCCCTTTTTATAATGATTAATTCGAAAGACTGAACAAAAAGTCCTTCCGCCATCCCAGAAGCAGAAGTGAATGTACAGCAGGCTGCTTTTACCTCAAAGTCACGTGGTCTTGGCTTGCTCGGTTAGAGAACATGCTATACAGATAAATCTTTGTGTGCCTCCATTTCCTCTTCAAGAAAATGGAGAGACGGCCCCTGAAGGGGCTAAAACTCCCTGATTAAAAAAAATCCCAAAGACTGTGGAAGCCAGGGACTTGAGGATTTAATATTGCTGATCAAGACTTGATTAGTTTGCTGCGGTCATGTTCAACAGTGAAGGATTTGTAAAAAGTGAAAGTGGGTTAGTGACAGACGTATCAAAGGGGCACTCCGGGCTGGCAAGGTGGATCCGTGGGTAAAGTGCTTGCCACCAAGCTTAGCAACCTGAGTGAGACCTCAGGACTCACACAGCGCAAGGAGGGAACCAACTCCCACACACTTGTCCTCTGACCTCCACACACATGCCAGGGCCCGTTTTTACATACACATGTACCCATGTGCACGCACACATACACTCTATGCAAACAAGTGCAATATAAAAATAAATAAAAATTCTGAAAGGAAAGAAAGTACATATGGTTGAGAAGAATCAAAGAGGAGGTTCTGAAATTGCCAATCTTTATCCAGATGCCTTCCCCAGGCCAGAGCCCCATCCATCTCCCCAGTGCTGAGGGACTGGGCTGCTGGCAGCCCAGTCCTGTCCTCTTCTCTTCCTAGACACTTGCCCTTGGCTGATGGAAGCTTCAGGTATAGGACATTGTGAGTTCACACTGTAGATGCAGGCATGGTGTCCACAGCTGCCAGGTGACGGTCCTCTTGTCTCTAAGCTGCATGAGCTCAGCGATACACTATGCTTAGGGGTCCATGAGCATTCAGGTGGTAGCTAGATTTCTCCTCATACCCTCCCCGACCTTCCTAAGTGTTCTGCTTTTCTCTACAGAGCTCTCTCTGACGAATTACTTGCCCAAGAACCCCATCCACCCATGTCTCTGGTTTGTTTTTAAGCGAGGGGGAAGAGAAATGAATTGTGGGAGTAACATTGTGCTCTAAGCAGCATCCCAGCTGGGCTCATGTGTTCCACGTGTCCTGGGTGGCCCGAACTATGAATCGATGGATCCTGCAGGAGTACAGGAAACAGAGACATCAGGGATGTGGAGCTCTACTGCCTGGGCAGAAGTTTCTTTCTTCCACTGATTTAGCACTGATCCAAGGACCATTAATTACTGTGACAGTGCTGGGCTGGACAGCAACCTTGCTTACCCCTTCCCTAACGGAGTTGGACCTGGCAGATGCTGAGGCTCCAGGAGCAGGCTGAGAAGGGGAGGGGACGGGGCAGGGGATGAGCAGCTTATTTTCTTCCCAGGAGGCAGGGGGAATCCAGGATTTGAAGGGAGAAACACCCATGTTCACCCGCCACCACAGAAGACACTCTGAAAGGAGACAGTATGGATCCCAAACCCTGCTAGACTTGCCTGCTTTTAAAGTGGGGAGACACTGGGGGAAGCATCCAGATGGAAAAGAGCTAATTTAAATAAACATGCGCTTTTTATGGTTTTTTGGTGGTTGTTCTTTCCCCATGAAATGATACCAAAGTAAAATTTCAACCTGGAGCGCTAGTCACAGGTTTGACGCTGCATATGGGGAACTGAAACGAGGTCCCCAGGGACTTGGGGTCAGGATCTAGTTTCCTCCTGCTTGAAGCCACTTGTCCCCCGTGAGCTCGCTCACTTTTCTAGATGGACTTCCTTTCCTAGGGTCTGGTGTTGGTGTATATGACCAGAGGGGACTCCCTCAGGGGAAGACTGATAGATCTGTCCTCAAGGGGAATGCAGGGGAGGCTAAGTGAAGAGGGGACATTCTGAAAGCGCCCGGGGAAGATAAGAATCCAGGCTAAGCTAGTTTAGGAGAGAATCCCACATGCATGCAAGTTGGGATTCTCAAGGGAGACAGAAAGTGAAGACGAGACAGCAGCTGGTGGTAGGCATCAGCAGATGGCCGGCCTCGCTGCTGGAGACCAACAGTGATCCCAGACAAAGATGCCATCCTGGAGAGAGGAGGCGGCTGCGCTGGCTCTTCTGTAGGAGGCCTGGGCCAAGCTAGGAAGAGCTACCTCCTGCCTTCTGCCAGGAAGTGGGGTAACGGAAGGAGGAGCAGTGGCTTTCAATGGCTTTCATCCGTCTGTTAGGTTTTTAAATTTTTAGTGCTGAGGATTGAACTCAGAGCCTTACACAAGCTGAGGAAAGTACTCAGCCACCGAGCTACATCCCCGGCCTCAGCTTTCATTCTTAGGACAGCCAGGAAGCTAAGAGATCAGAGAGTGGTAGAGTTGTAACCACGGTCTGTCGGCCTGTCGGTCTGTCGGCCTGTCCGTGTCTGGAGTGCTCGCTGTATCAGGACCTCTCAGGTTGTCTTATAGGAGTACAAAGAAAGGAAGGGAACAGCTAGACACCACCCCCCCCACGCCTCCACTCCCTCCACTCACCACCCCCATCCCTCCACTCCCACCCCTCCACTCTCCACCCCTATCCGGGGCGAGCACCCTGAGGGGGTGTGTCAAACAGACTAAATTAAAGCACCTTAGATCACAACTACTTTCAAACTGTAGAGTTCCATCCTTGGGATGTGAGATTCTGCTCCAACTTAATGACATTACAGAATTTTTACACAGCATGTCTTCTATTTGCGATTTTTCTTAGTATCCGAGGTGTAGAAAATCACCCCCTTTAAGGGGTCTATTATTTATATAAATTTGATTAATGCCTCTTAAGTTGCTATCATTTGAAAATATAACTCTCTAAAACCGTTGGGATAAATTTAAGTGCATGGAGGGAGGTGAGGACCTCATTTTAAAAATAACCTGCAGCTCTCTCTGGTTGGTTAAAAAAAAAAATGAAAAAAAAACAACCGTTTTAAGCATTACAGCAGTAATTAGGACAACAGAGGAACAGTTGACAGAAGAGAAAACCAGCAGGTTTTCACACCAGCCATGGCTGCTTTTTCAAAGTATATCTCTTTTTATTCTTTTGTTGTCTATAATTTCTCATGATTGTGATCATATGATACATACAAAATTATATGGGCTGATTTTTAAAATTGCATCTATTTTGGTAATAAGTCTAATATATTCTGATTAGAGAAAGTTTGGAAAATACGTGTGTGTGTGTGTGTGTGTGTGTGTGTGTGTTTAATTTAAAGCAAAAAACCAATTTCAGTTTTGCATATCTCCTTATAGGAATGATGCTGTATAATTTTGTAACTATATTTCTTGAAAAAATAATGGAGGACAAAGCAGGTGCTGGGCCGTAAGCATTGTAAGTACCTGGTTATAACAGATCCTAGGTAAAGATGTAAAGATATGGGGGCTGGGGGACCTGTGAGATGGCTCAGTGGGTAGAGGTGCTTGTCACCAAGCCTGAAAAGCAAAGCTTGATCCCGGGGACCCACATGGTAGGAAGTGAGACTTGATTACCTTCACATACAGTAAGTAAATAAGTATGATCATTATTTTTTAAAGAGTGATATGGAAGCGGGCATTGGTGGCACATGCCCTTAACACTAGCCCTCAGGAGGCAGAGACAGACAGATATCTGAATTCAAGGCCAGTATGGTCTGTAGGGCAAATTCTAAGACAGCCAGGGCTACCCTGTCTCAATAAACAAACAAACAAACAAACAAACAAGTAAGTAAATAGGAAAAAACCCATGTCTGCATACTTAATGTGACCCACCTCTGTAGAACCTGTGGTCTATCTATCTTCCCCAGATACCATGTTCAGCAGGTGGTGGATTATCCATTGTTATTTTTCGATGACGTTGGTGATATAGTTTTAAGCAGATAAACTACTTGGTCTTTCTCATGCCGTAGGCTGAGCGGAAGGTCTCACTGAGGAGGTGCTCTCAGCCACTGAGCTGTACTCTCAGCCTGGTAGTTTTAAAATTAAGATGGGGGATCAGAGAGCTCAGCAGTACGGCGCTTGCCTGAGTGTAGTTGCCAGTACCGCAGGATCGATAAGTAGTTAGAGCTTAATATAAAAATGGGGGTGTCAAAATAAGCTCAACTTTCTCATTTATTTATTTATTTATTTATTTGAGACAGGGTTTCTCTGTGTTGTCCTGTTTGTCCTGGAACTTGTTCAGTAGACCAGGCTGGCCTCAGACTCAGAGATCTGACTGCCTCTGCCTCCTGAGTGCTGGGATTAAAGGCATGGTTTGCTCAAATTCTCTAACATTTTTTCTGTCAATAAATGTAAAGTTTTAAAAGTAAAAATAAAGTAAGAAATTCTGATTATGTCAAGATTTATTTATTATGTGTGTGTTGTATGTATGTGCACGTGCATGTGTGTATGTTCACCTATGCATGTATCTGTATTGGGGCGGGTATGTGCACATGAGTGCAGATGCCTGTGGAGTCCTGCAGAGGGTGCTAGATCCCTGGGAGCTGGACTCATAGGTGGTTGTAAACCACCCAGCTTGGGTACTGGGAACTGCAAGAACAATGCATGTGCTAAAGCACTGAGCCATTTCTCTAGTCCTTTACCTTGTTTTAAGAGACAGGCTCTCTCACTGAACCTGGAACGTGATGGTTCAGCTGGACTGGCTGGCCAGTGAGCCTGGGTTCTTCTTGTCTCCCCCTCCCAGTAATGCTTTGGTTACCATGTTGTCCCCGATGGCCTTTCCATGGGTGCTGAGGATCCATACCCAAGTTCTCACAGTTTACCCACTTTACCAAGTCAATCTCTCCAGCCCTGATTTGTTTACATGTCAAACCCATTTTCTCTTTTCTTTTCTTTTCTTTTTTTTGGTTTTTTGAGACAGGGTTTCTCGGTGTAGCCCTGGCTGTCCTGGAACTCACTCTGTAGACCAGGCTGGCCTCGAACTCAGAAATCCGCCTGCCTCTGCCTCCCGAGTGCTGGGATTAAAGGCGTGCACCACCACGCCCGGCTCCAAACCCATTTTCTTGATCAAGCTCTTCCCCCCCCCTCCCTTTCTCTTTCTGTTTCTCTATGTCTGTCCCTCTCATACACTCATATACTCATACAGAGAGAACACATGATTTTCTTATTGTGTGTATGGATGTATGTGTATACAGATGCATACATCTGTGGGTGTGAATGCAGAGGCCACAGGAGGGCATGGGGTGTCTTCATTTACCACTCTCTGATTTATTCCTTCAGGCAAGGTCTCTCTGAAACCAGAGCTCACATTTCTCACCTAGGTTGGAGGGCGCTAAGTCCCAGCAATCCTCCTGTCTCCACTCCCCAAAGCACTGGGGGTTACAGCTGTGATGAGACTGTGTCCAGATTGTTATATGGGTGCTGGGATCTGAACTTAGGTTCTCATGGTTGTGCAGAAGCAAACACCCTTAGCCATTGAGTCATCTTTCCAGTCCCTGAGTGTGATATTTTTATGATCCATTTTATGGTAAGATATATACACATATTTCTCCTATACCCCTAAAAATTATTTGAGTATTTATTTAAATATTTGTTTGTTTGTTTATCTGGGGTATGGGAGATGTATGCACGATATTGTACACATTGAGTCAGAAGAAAACTTACGGGAATGGATTCTTTCCCCCCTGCCGTATGGTTCCTGGGGATCAAACTCAGGCTCTCAGGCTTGGCAGCAAGTATTTTACCCACTGAGCCATCTCATCTGCCCACACTTGGCTCCTTGGCATGATTCCCGGGGATCAAACTCAGGTCCTCAAACTTTCAAGACAAGCACATTATGGACTGAGCTGTTTTCCCAGGCTCCTAATCACTTCTCTAGGACTCTTCTGATCCAAATCCCAGAGTATGTGCTGTGCTAGACTCTGAGTCTTCAGAGCCCTGTTCCCTGTAATCAAATGAGTGTTGTGTTCCTTGATTCTGAGGAGCCATGTCACTTTGCTCAGCTCCACTGCTGTAAGGGGAGAGATAAGCCCATGTGCAGTAATGCCTTCTGAACGAGGTATCCACAGCACAAAGGACGCGCTTTCTGAGGGCAACAGCCACACAGGAAGGGAACTGTGATCACTCAGCAGGCAGCACATGCAGCCAGAAGATGCTAAAACCAGCTTTCGGTTGGGGTAGTGGTTTGAAGAAAACTTCAGGTAGCCCTTTGGAGTTCAGCTTCACCTCAGCTACAGACAGCCCCTGGATACATACAGTTCAACAGAATTAAGCAAACTAAATCAAAGATGGCTTAATAATCATTTGCCATTATTATTTAAACTTAAAAGTAATTTTTGTTTTGCTGGGGAGAATAGTTTTAGCTACAGAAAACTCAAGCAGAAAGTAGAAATTACCCTGAAATATCCATTCCCCCTCCACCTCACCCCAATTTACACTATTATTAATATCTTGTGTTAGTGTAGTACATTTGTTCCAGTTAGTGATCCAATAGTGATGCATTATTATTAATTAACACCATGACTTATGATAGTATTTACTCTCTGCATTGTACATCCTGTGGGTTTTGATAAATGCCCAAGTTCATGCAGCCATCATACAGGACACCTTCACTAGATTAAAGTTTTTCTGGGTACCACCAATTTACCTCTCTCTCCTTTCTCCCCAGTAAGCCCTAGTCAACCACTGTCTTCATAGTTTCACCTTTTCCAGAATGTTCTATGGTTGAAAGTCACCCAGTATCTTGTCATTTTAGGTTGGCACCTCTGACTTTGTAATACACATTTCTCTCTCTTTTGTGGCTTGATGGCTCATTCATTTATTTTTTAATCATTAGTTTCCCATTAATTGGACATCTAACAGCTTAGTTGACCATTAGCCTACTTAATGACGCTTTGGTTGCTCTCATATTTGAGAAATTATGAATAAAGCAACTATAAACATTAGTACACAAGTTTGTGTGTATGTGTGTGTGTATGTGTGTGAGTGTGTGTGTGTGTGTGCATATGTTTTTGACTCACTCAAGTAAACAACAGTGATTACTAGGATTAGGTTTAGTCTTGGAAATGGCCAAATTGACTTCCTTGATATGTGGATGAGGTCTTGGCTTGTTCTTTTTGTAATATGCATGAGTGTAGTCTGTAAATCATTTCTAAAAAAGGAGTGTGTAAAGAAAAGGTGTGGATAGCATGCATGTCTAAGAGCATGTATCTTTTTATGGAATTTAGAACATAAAAATTGCAATAGCCACATAGAATGATGGTGTGTGTGTTTATGTATGTGTACGTATGTAGCTGCTCTTTGCTGCTTTGTGGGTTCTTCTTTTTCCCCCACCCTTTATACTCCCTGATTTTTCCCCCTATATCTAGATAGAAGAGAAATAAGGATGGAGGGGAGATACACACACACATACACACACACACACACATCCATCTTTTTTTGTTTCTTCTTTGAGCACAACTACTAACAAACTACAACCAACCTCCTGAATGACCACCCACCATGCCTATCAGAGCTCTAGAATTTCTATACCCTCTGAAATTTCCCAGAATTTCAAATATCACACAATCATAGGAACTACCTGCAGCTCACATAAATCATTCCTCTGCTAGAGCACCAGAAAAATCAGTCAGCTGCTGCCGACAGTCCAAAGCAGCCTCACATCCCCATACCTGGGATTAAAACAAAAGCACATTCTTATAATATTTCTATATTTTATAGAAACCAAAATTCTAGAATTGTCACTAAATACATGTATGTACAGTGTGTGTGTGTGTGTGTGTGTGTGTGTGTGTGTGTGTGTGTATCTGCAGAGGCCAGAGACCAAACTCAGGTATTGTTCCTCAGGAGCTATTCACCTTGTTCTTGAAAAAGAGTCTCTCATTGGCCTGGAACTCACCTAGTGGGCTGGCCTTGCTGTCCATCCAGCCTCAGGCATCTGCCTGTCTTTGATTTCAAGCACTTTGCTGACAGTGGTGATTTGAACGAGAATGGCCCCCATAGGCTTATATATTTAGATTCTTGGTTCCTAGTTAGTGGAACTGTTCTGAGAAGGATTAAGAGGCATGGCCCTATTAGAAGAGATGCATCACTGCAGGTGATGTACCCATGCCACGCCCAGCCCCCACCTCTCTTCCTGCCTTTAACTTGTGGATCAGGCATAAGCTCCCAGCTATCGATCCAGTGCCATGCTTGCCTGCTTGCTACCATGTTCCCCACCATGATGGTCATAAACAAGCCCCCCTAATTAAATGCTTTCTTTTATAAGTTGCTTTGTCCATGGTGTCTCTTCACAGCAATAGCACAGTCACCAAAACAGCTCCAAATGAAATGATCTTCAGTCACCAATCTCCTTTCTCCTCAGATGTTTGCAGACACCATTCTAGAGTTGTCTGGCATGTAGTGTTATTGAGTCACAAATGAGCCATGCCTTCTTTCCCTCTTTGTAGATTGCCTGAGCTCGTATGCCTCTATGCTTCAAGGTTGACTCTTTACCAGTCATGACTCAGGAGCTGAGGATGTGTGGGGATACGGATGCCTTTGGATTCTGTTGCCTTTGGAGCATAATAAAACTTCTCAGGATGCATACTCCAGACTTTTCAACCACTGGCGGAATTTTCTCGCATGCATCTTCTGTAATCCTTGTCCAAACATTCCGGTTTTCCTAGACGACTTAACTGCATCCCTACTTTTATGTCGCCACCCTCTGACAGTCTTTGTCACCCTCTACCTGCCTTGTTTTCTGAAGTTTCTCACTATTTTGGTTTCTGAGGGTTAGTTTTCTTTACTGTTGCCAGGGTGAATTTTAACACAGATCTTTGCTTATTTTATGCTTTGTTTTGTCTCTTAAGGTGCATTTTGCTTATAGCTCTCTGCTCAGTTTTAAAGCTCATGTTTCACTTACGCTTCTCAACTGAGGCTGTAATGTGATGTTCTGATGTTTTTCAGATTCCTCCAGTAAATAGTAGTTTACTTTATAATTACTCAATCCTAATAGGTCCTACTCTGCAGTATGTTTGGTTTCAGGTGGACCATAGAAGAACATGCATAGATTACCCAGGTCCAGCTGAGTCCCATAAGCTGTAGCTCCTGGATCTTCTATTATGGAGGTCATGAAGTTGCCAGTTTCCAGCCTGCATTGCTGTCAGAATTGCTGTCATCTCTAGCTGTTCCTACAGGAACCATATCCTATAGGGCGGAAGTTACATTGATAATATTGCCCCTCCTTTCTGTTCCAGACAGGATGCATGAGATGGGGTGTGGGTAAGCATCTCAGCTAGTTCAGTCAGGGAGAAGGTGTCCTCAGCCTGAATGTCCTTCCTCTGTTGCGCGCCCCCTCGATCAGCAAGGAAGACGCAACCACTAGTTCTTCTAACAGCAGTTTATTCAGCAAGCTTCAATCTTCATCTACCTCTTCATCCCCCACGAACCCCAGGAAAAGCCCAATATATATGCATTCACGCCACCCAATCACACCAGGCAACGTAGCTTTGCCAGGTGAGGGAGCTCAGCCAATGATCAGCAGGGATAACAGCAACAGCCAAATAAGGACTTGTTTATTATGAGAACTCTCTTCCTTTAGGCACCATGTTGGGGTGCGGCCCCAGGGGCTGTGGCTCCCCACACTCCTCCAAGTCCATCAGGATGACACCTGGGCCAGCCTGCTCCACAGGGAGTCCCAGGCCTACCTGCTTTCCCATGCACATGGTAAAAGGCATCTGATTCTGCCTTTGGTGTCTGGGAGGTAAAGAAAAATGGCCAAAGCTGGGAATGGTCATGTTCACCTCTTACAGCTCCTATAACTTGAGAAACAGTCAGCCCTCTCATTAATCAGATTGTATGAGCTCTGGGACTTAGGAAAAACTCCTCCCAAAGTTCCACAGCACTAGGACAAGGGAACAGGAGACCTGCTGCAACCATGACCGCACACCATTGATTCTTATGGAAGCTTGTGTTGGTAGAGCCAGGACAGTTCATTCAACAAACATTTTCTTTCTTTTTCAATCTTTCTTTTGGTGTGTGTGTGTGTGTGTGTGTGTGTGTGTGTGTGTGTGTGTGTGAAACCTGAAATTGATGACAGATGTCTTCCTGGGTTGCCCTTTGTGGTGGTTTGAATAGATTTGGCCCCCACAGACTCATGTGTTTGAATGTTTGGCCCATGAGGAGGGGCACTATTAGAAGGTGTGGCCTTGTTGGATGAAGTGTTGTCACTCTGGGGTGGACTTTGAGATCTCTATGCTCAATCTATACCCACTGAGTAAATCTAGACCCTCCTCTTGGCTGCCTGTGGAAGATAGTGTCTTCCTGGCTGCCTTTGGACCAAGATGTACAACTCTTGGCTCCTCCAGCACCATGTCTGCCTGCACACTGCCTTGCTTCCTGCCAGGATAATAATGGACTGAACCTCTGCAGTTGTAAGCCAGCCCCAATTAAATGTTTTCTTTATAAGAGTTGCCTTAGTCATAGTGTCTCTTTGCAGCAATGGAAACTATGACACCCTTCACCTTAATTTTTGAGGCAGGGGCTCTTGTTAAACCTGGAGCTTGTTGACTCAACCAGACTGGCTGGCCTCCCGCTTCTGCCCTCCCAGTGCTGGGATTATAGGTACTCACTGCCATCTCCAGCTTTAAAGAGATGCTGTGATTTAAACTGAGATCCTCATGCCTGTGCAGCAAGCACTTTGCCACTTAGACATCTCCCAGCTCTTCAACAAATGTGTGTGTGTGTGTGTGTGTGTGTGTGTGTGTGTGTATATATACCTTCACTGGGCAGTATACTTAGGCTATCTCTTTGGACGCTGAGAAATGCCTTACTATTTAGGATGGTACAGCCTTAAAGAAATTGTTGTGGCTTCTCTGAGTACCCAGAGGCCTTTGACAATGAGGAGAGGCTGCTGGGAGGGAGAAGATGGCTACCACTGAGACCAAGCAGCCATGAGGTTGTGGCTTCCCAGGATCAGGCAGAACCGCACAAACTCCAATGAATTAAGAGTGTAAATTGAGCAGATCGACTTGGCTTGTGCACTACAATAAAGATCTGCAAACACTCGGCTCCGTATTGAACCTGAGGCAGGGTGATTAATTCATTATTCACTTCCTCGGCTGGAAGTGAAAGTGTGTACACCCAGGGGCCAGCACTGATGAGCGTGGTCATAAATCACGCTATTTAGAAGTCTAGCGATGAGAAAATCAGCTGGCTGCAGGGAGGGTGTTCTGTAGGCAGCAGCAGAGGCTACAGAGCCAAGGCAGGCCAGTTCACTCTCTGGAAACATCCCAACTGGCCAAGCATTTGGCTTCCCAGCCAAGGCAGCCAGACTCTTTGCTACCCGCCTTGGCGCTTCCTGGCCTTACCACAAGCAAACAAACTCTATTCCACCCAGCAGAAGTGTGCTTGTGACCTGAGATGGCCTCTCTCAGTGGACAGAGTCCCAGGAATAGTATTATAACCCCCTAAGGGCTGCTGTGGTCTACTGGAGTAAACTAGTCCTTACCCCTCTCCTGGAGTTGCTCTGGGTTTCAGGTCTTTCTGGCCAGGCTCAGGTGGCTCAGCATCTTTCAGTTAGGGTCCCTGGCTGTCACCAGGTGCCAATCCTGAGACAATGTCTTTACCCTCCAAGCTCTGCTGCCTTCATACAAGAGTCTTTTGGAAGATGTGAATTTTATTTAGAATGTAACCATAACAAAGGGTCTCTCTGCGCGTACTGTCCAATTTAATCTTCATGACAGCGAGAGGAATTTTTATCTAAAGTTTATGGCAGAGGCAACCTGCTCTGTAGAGTGGCCTGCTAGAATGCAGCCTTCAATTGGTCTGTCTGCAAAGCCTGCATTTCTAATGGTTGCGACAGACCATCTCCCTTATCCAGAACATTGTGGTATTTGCTCAAACGCTACAGACATATTTCAGGGCCTGCCAGACTTAGACTATCTTCCCTGGAGCCAGGGTGAGCCCCAAGAGACTGGCCAGAGCTTTGCTTGCTACCAAATTTAGCATGAAAAAATAAAAAATGAAGTAAAATAAATGACTGAAAGCATTAGCCACAGTTTCGCTTTCTCCTCCTGAGCGGAATAGCTCTCCTTAAAAAGGACAAAGCACCCGGACTCCTCTCATCCCTCTTCCCATGACAGCCGCTATGGGCTGCTTGCAATCTGTCTGTAACTTGCTTTGCCTCACTTGGTGCCCAAAGAAATGCAGCTCTCTTAAATCTACATATGGGACAAAGAAACAAATAGAATTCCTTAACGAAAGGTCTCTAACCAAGGGACTAGCGGGTGATACTCATTCTCCTCTGTTACAGAGAAGAGCCTCATGACTCAGCCTACCTGTCTCAAGAGCAGACATCATCTTCTAAGACTACCCCTTCTGCTAAGCAGGGAAAGGATGCTTGTGGCCATAGCTGGATGTCTTGGCTTAAGGTGGGGATTCTTCTGTATGCTTCCCTAAGTCACAGTGAGTTTGTGTTGATCAGGACCCAAGTGAACTTCCCCAGGACAGCCAGTTTGGTTGTCCTCACATGTGGGTTGCATTAGCACTGTGGCTAAGGAGGACTGGGCAATGGGCTGTTGCTTACACAAAGTCTCATCCTGGATAGAAGGGGGCTACCTGAATGGATCACCAGGTAGACTTCACATTAAGCAGGCAACAGATGAAGGTCACTAGAGAGATGGACGGGGGATTTCAGCAGCGATGTTTTTCTGTCCACTTGAAGCATCCATTTACTCAGAGTGCCCACAGCAGGGTGGGATTGCTCCAAGTGAGCAGGGACATGGGCACAGGCTCCTGGGTGGTGCCTGCCAGTCTCCATGATTGGCATAGGATGTGAGTGGAGGCTCTGAAGACTGAGGAAAACCTGGAGAAGATTGCATTTAGCTTAATATAGACATCTAGATATAAATATATGTCCAATTATAAACATCCACAATGGTGAGAATTCAGGACATGGTATTCGGAAGCAGTGAGTTGTAGCTTCCTGAATGCATGTGAGTCTGCCAATAGAACTTACCTTTCTAAACAGGAACAACCCAAACACCTAAACCAAGTACCCGTAAATCTGCATTGTGCCAAAGAAATATGTGGAACTGAACTGCAAACCAGAGTGGAAATATGCTCATTTGGAGTGTGTGTGAGTGTGTATGTGTATGTATGTGTGTATATTTGTGTGTGAGTGTGTATGTGTGTGAGAGTGTGTCTTTGTGCATGAGTATGTGTGTATGTGTGTGAGTGAGTGTGTGTATATGTATATATGTGTGTCTGTGTGTTTGTATGTGAGTGTGTGTCTGTATGTGAGTGTGTTTGTGTGTGTGTGTGTGTGTATATTTGTGTGTGTAAATATGTGTGTGGTTTTGAGTGAATGCATGATGAAATAAAGTCTTTTAAATGACAATCTGGAGTGGGAGATTGCTTGGCCAGTTAAATGTGTGCCTTGCAAGCATGGGAACGTGAATTTGATCTCTGGAATTCATGTTTTTTTTTTTTTGTTTTTTTGTTTTTTGTTTTTTTTAAAAATCCAGACTTGGGGCTTTACACTTTGTAATTCTGGCCTTTGGGAGATAGAGGCAGGAAGAGCCCCGGGGCTTGCTGGTCAGAAAGCCAAGCCTCATGAGCTCCAAGCTACTGGAGATCTTTTCTCAAAAACAAAGCAAAACAAAAAACAAAACAAAACAAAACAAAAGTAGATGGCACTTGAGATCGTCTTCTGGGCTACACACACATGTACTTGTATGTACTCACACATGTACATAGTAATCGCGCCTAGTCATTTACATTAGTAAAGATGCACAGGTCTTCAGAGGACAGCTCTGGTGTGTGTGTGCTCCAGTGTGTGTGTGCTCCGATGTGTGTGTGCATGCTCTTCTGTACACTGGCCACATCCTGGATATGAAGCAGAATATGCCCAACTTCAGCCAGTTCCCTATGACTTCTTCCGAGTCAGTCCACACTCCCTGGGTGAGAACTGACCTAATTTGTTCACTGAGCTTTAATTTGCCACTGCCTTTGAACTTCCCATAACTGGAACCAGACGTATGCGTTCCCTGACTTCTTTAACTTGGAGTAATGGGAGATTAACTCACGCTGCTGGTGCTGTCAGCGGTGAGTTCCACTCTCCCACCCATCCTGTGAGGACAGACCAAGGTGTTGATGCACTCACCTGCTGACAGACGTTTGCTTCCTTTCTAGTGTTCGGTTGTTAAGAATAAAACTGGATGTCACCTCTTTGTTCTTGTTATAGAAACCTTCGTATAAAAACACACTTGTTTTTCCACGTTCGATAGTATTTTATTAGAAACTGCCAGGCAATATGCAATAAACTTCAAAATAACTTACAGAAACGTGAATTAAAGGGAGAGAGCAGTAAAGCTGCATAATAATTCATATATTGTAAGATTTTCTTATTTTTATTTAGGCATATGAGTGTTTGATGGTATGTATGTATGTATGTATGTATGTATGTATGT
>NC_034599.1:54081569-54087366 GCF_900095145.1 Mus pahari | reverse complement strand
TGATTTACATGTGGGTGTGTGCACAGAAGTTCAGATTGTCTGTGGAGGTCAGAGTGGCAGTCACTGGTGGTTGTGAGTTGCCCTGCATGAGTATGAGCTGCCCTGCATGGGTGTGAGCTGCCCTGCATGGGTGTGAGCTGCCCTACATGGGTGTTGGGAATCAATCTTAGCTCCTTTGCAAGAGAAACATGCTTTTAACCACTGGATCATCTCCCAGTGTCTAGCCTTCCTCCATATATTTTTAAAAAATAGGTCAATTAGGAAGAATCAAACATCCAAAAATACTTATGAAGATAAGATAATTTTATTCTATATAAAATTTGACGATATGCTTTTAGAATGTATGTTTTCAGTATCTGGGAACTTTAAGCAAATTCACATTAGGTACATAGATTAGACAAAAGCTCTGTGTAGTCTTGTTAGGCATACCCAAGCCCACCTAGTAATAATACAATTCAGCTTTTAAACAATGCAGACTTGATGTTCCTTCCTAAGAGATTCCTACCAGCAGGAAGGACATGTGTGTTTACACATAGAGATAGATGGAATTTGGATGCAGGGACAAGTGGTCACTTGGTACAGAGCTCTAGGGAGATGGATAATGGGCCAGGAACTAGCGTGATGCCCGAGGCATTAAATCCTGCTGGAACTGCAGTAGGGGCCTCTGCAGTGGTGTGGGTGCAGGAGTGAGAGGCCGGGGGGGGGGCAAGTCAGCAGGGGCCTCTGCAGTGGTGTGGGTGCAGGAGTGAGAGGCCGGGGGGCCCAAGTCATTCACAGGATTTGACGCAGCAAGGATGGGACAGTTTGTGTAGAGGAGCTGGTGTGCTATTACAGTGAGTGAGGAACTGGGACAGACGGGGATTTCAATGACTGTGGGCCAAGGACCCCGTGACCAGAGAGCCACCTTGTCAGTGGGCTAAGCAAGTCAAAACAAACCGAAGGAACCACAGCTTCCATCAGCTCTGAGCCACCGTCCCGGGTGCAGAGGTTTCCATTTTCAATGTCGAAATGTGTCCACGTACAGGATCCCAAGTTAGACTGAATAGAGTTATAGTCAGTCACGCGTGTTCACTGTCTCTTCTGTCTCAGCATCTGCATACATTTGATAAAGCCAGCCCCCTGTCACCGTCCACGTTATTCACAAAGAAACCCTTCTCAGTCAGGGGACTCTAGATCTGAGAGTGAGCTGCGCATCTCACAGATGCTAAGAGGGTGCTGGATGCTTTCATCAGAAAGCAATGACAAACACTGGAGCTGTGGTTGCTCAGGTTTTGTACAAAGTACTTCATAAATAAAAACAACCTTTGTATGGGCTCATTGGAAAATACAATTATTACCTTGGACAGAATCTGAACAAAGTCCATGGAATGCCACCAGACTCCCTTGCAGGGTGACAAGAAACTGTGAGAATCCTATTGAGGGTTATAAATTCCCCTCCTGTTCCTGAGCACACCCATGTGCAGAGAAAAGCAGGAAGAAGAAAAGATCTCACAGAAATCAAGATGTAGGGTTTATGAATGTTCCTTTATCCACTAACTTGGGGACAGAGACAGCAAGAGACAGAGAGAAAGAGAGACAGAGACAGGCACAGAGACACAGAGACAGAGAGTGAGAGAGAGACAGACTCTGTTTCTCTCTCACACACATACACACAGGAGACAGACACACATACACACACACACACACAGAGGAACAGACAGAGGCAGAGAGACTAAAACTCTCTTTCTGTGTCTCAGTCTGTGTCTCTCCGTTCCTCTCTTTCACACACACACACACACACACACACACACACACACACACACACACACAGAGAGAGAGAGAGAGAGAGAGAGAGAGAGAGAGAGAGAGAGAGAGAGAGAGAGAGAAACACATGAGCTAGATGGGTTCCTAGTGAGTCCACACTAGTCCCTGGCACACACTGCTTTCTTGTTGAAGAACTCAGAGGCCGTCTGGTTAGTAATCTCTTCTAGATTTTGTTTGGCACAGGCCACACTCATCAATCAAACTGTGAATTTCATTTATTAACTCTGATTTAAAAACTCAGTCTTTTATGTATATGGGGTGTGTGTTTGTGTGTGTGTGTGTGAGAGAGAGAGAGAGAGAGACAGAGAGACAGAGAGACAGAGAGACTATGCGAGTACATGCATGCACATAAATGTGCATGTTGCTCCTCAGAAGCTATCCACCTTGCATTTTTGAGACAGGGTCCCGAATCAGCTAAAATAGCTAGGCTGGTTCTTACGGAGTCCTAGAAATCTGCTTGTTCCTGTCTCCAAATTACCAGCTACCATAAGCCACCACAAACAGAGCCACCACATATGACTTCTTATGTGGGTGTGGAGATTGAACTCAGGTTCTCACGATTTTGAGATGAGCATTTTACTGACTGAGCTATTTCCACAGCCCTAGGCCAACATTTTTTTTATGGATGTCCTTTCTGTGACATCTGTCTGGTTTTCTGGGTTATTTTAAGGTTTTCTGGGGACCCTTGCTCTCCTCTGGGCAGTCAGCTCCCCAGACAGGGCGAGCTAAGTCATTTAAACACAGAGGGCAATGTAGTTCGTGGAGGCGTAGACCTGCAGGGATCTGGGTAGAAAGCAGCAGGTGACAATTCATCAGTCTTGTGACATTTTGGTCATAACATTCGTGATAAAGAAAAAGTTCTACATTCTCTTTAAGACACCAATGCAGTCTTGGTTTAGACTGGAATTTCACTACCATGTAACAAGAAATCTGGAAATCTGTTTAAAGTTAATCTTTCTCATCTGCCTGGGCTTGCTGCCAGCAGGGAGCTTCCAGCAGGGACTAGCGTGCTTCTGGCTTCTGTTCTTGTAAGCCTGGAGCTCTGATTCCTCCCAGGGTGGGCTGTGCTAGAGGCTGGGAGCAGACATCTTTTGACAGGTACTTCTGTAAAAAGGGCTCTCCACTCGCTGGGCTTCACATGTGCTAGAAGCCTTCTCGGTCTTTCTAGGTCTTCCCAATGAGTACGGGAGCCACCAACCGAGTCCCCGCCTCTCCATCTATATGGCTGCTCTCTTTAAAGCCGTACCCTGTCTCTCAGTGAAAGCACAGGTCCACATTCTCTTCAGAGAGCTCTTCCCCTGAGCCCTCTCCCATCTCCTCCCCTTGACCCTATGGCCTTGCTGTAGTTTGAAGGGGTTTAGCAGTATTTGAAACCAGTTCAAAGACACTTATGAAATACTTGAACAGTGGCCACACAAGGAATCCAACTTTCCTTTTCCCCTGGCAGCCAAGAGGAAGGCAGAGTTCCATCTGTGTGTTCAGCTAAAGTAGTTTTCTACTACCTGTTCTAATCTTGACGTTTGACTTCCTCTATTCATGCTTGATGATCTACTACATCATCATCACTATTATTATTATGTGTGTGTGTATGTGTGTGTGCAAGTTCACACCTCTGTGGGTACACATGTATGTGTATGGAAGCCCACTTTTTCTCCATCTTAATCACTAAAGCAGTGTCACTCACTTAAACCCAAAACTCACTAATATGGCTAGTGTCCCTAGCCATCTTGGTTTGGCCATCACTTGCCTCTACGTTCTGAGCACTAGAATTCCAGTCAGGCTTCCATGCTTACCTGACATCTAAGTTGGTTCTGGGAACCCAAACCGCATACTTGTGTGGCAAGCACACTAACCACTTAGCCATCCCACCACCCCCTATGACTGTTGTTTCCTATGGTAAATTTAAATAAGATTGGCAGGAGATTGGGATACATATAATAAAATATTATTCAGCCTTTTAAAAAGTAGAGACATTTGCAATACAAAATACTGTGGTCAAATAGCAATTGTTATATTTTTAAAAATGGAATTTATACCAAACAAAAACTGTCCATGACTACCAAAGACTACAAAAGGAAAAAAAAAAATCACTAGTTACAAACACGCAAGGAGCCGATGTGCTTCTCTTTAGTATTTTACTTGGGAATCTACATACACTCATCTCACAGAAATGAAATAATGTTGCATACACCGTTCTGAATCCAGATTCTTCCCTTTTTATCACTGAGTTTATATGTGTAAATCTACATGTGTTTTTGAGGGTGCATCCGTGCGTGTATGTGTATATGTATGTACATGTGGAGACCAAAGGACAACCTCAGAGTGCTGTTCTTTGGAGATAGCCACCCTGCATTTTTTCACTGTGCGCACGTGTGTGTGTGTGTGTGTGTGTGTGTGTGTGTGTGTGTGTGTATACATGATTTGTGTGACCTTGTGTGTGAACCTATATACATGCAGAGACCAGAGAAAGACATTGAGTGTCCTTTTCTGTGGTCCTTGGCCGTATTCTTTTGAGACAAGGTCTCTCTGCAAACCCTAGGGATCCTGCTGTCTCTGTCCCCAGGGCTAGAATTACAGAGATCCATACTCACATTTCATGTGATTGCTGTGTGTCAGAACTCAGGCCCTGATGCTTATTCAAGTGCTCTTACCCACTGAGCCACCTTCCCCCCGCCCGCCCCCCCCCTTTTTTTTTTTTTTTTTTTTTTTTGAGACAGACTCTTTAGGTTGGAGTTTGAGGAGTAAACTAGGCTGGTTGACCAGTGAGTTATAGGGATCTGCCTGCCTCCACCTCAACAGTATTGGGATTAAAATTATTTACCTCTACACGTGGCTCTCCTACACACACCCCAATTTCTCAACCCCATGTTTCTGAGGGATGGAACTCATATTTGTTTAGCAAATCCTTTTCTGACTGAACCATCTTGCTTGCCTGTAGATGCTAATTTTTAAAACTGAGAATAGATTATTTTCTCATCTAATATATCCTGATTATAGTTTCCCCTCCCTTTACTCTTCCCAGTTCCTCCCCACCTTCCCTCCCTTCTCTATCTGCTTTTCTTTCTGACTCTCATTAGAAAAGAACAGGCTTCCAAGAGGTAACCACCACACAGGACAAAATAAAATATAATAAGATGAAGCAAAAGTCGTCTTATCAAAGTCAGACATGGCGAGCCAAAAAGAGGAAAAGAATTCCAAGAGAAGAAGAAGAAGAAGAAAAAAAAAAAAGAGTTAGAGACCCACTTGTTCTCATAGTCAGGAGTCCCTTACAAAGAGCACGGAAGGCCATGTGGATGTCCTGTGGCCTGTGTTGTGCCCAGGAACCACGGTCCGAGCTGTCTCCGACTGTACAGGCCAGGGAAGCTTCTTTTGCAGTGGTATGGATGACTGCAGACTCTCACAGCTGAGAAAGCGAAACATGGAAGAATGAAAAGGAAGTCTAGAGAGTAAGATGTTGAAGAGGCTCTTTGGTGTTCTGTTTTTGTTTTTGTTTTTGTTTTTTTGGAAAAAATTTTATTAGATATTTTCTTTATTTACATTAAAAATGTTATCCACTTTCCTAGTTTCCTCTCAGAAAACCCCTTATCCCCTCCCCCTCACCCTGTTCCCCAACCCACCCACCCCCACTTCCTGGCCCTGGCATTCCCCTATACTGGGGCATAGAACCTTCACAAGACCAAGGGCCTCTCCTCCCATTGATAACCAACTAGGCCATCCTCTGCTACATATGCAGCTAGAGATAGGAGTTCCACCATGTGTTTTCTCTGATTGGTGGTTTCGAAGAAACTCTTTAAGGATGTGATAGGGATCCTAAAGTGTAGTTCTTAATTGCTTCATGACTTTGACTGGGTGGGGATTGCAAAGGACTCAGCGTTCTCTAAGGGGTGGCCACTGGGTGTTTGACCATGCTCCAGTGAGTCTATGAGCAGCACAAATTGAACTTGATTTTCTTTCCCTTCCCTTCCCTTCCCTTCCCTTCCCTTCCCTTCCCTTC
>NC_034599.1:54067619-54081199 GCF_900095145.1 Mus pahari | reverse complement strand
TTCCCTTCCCTTCCCTTCCCTTCCCTTCCCTTCCCTTCTCTTCCCTTCCCTTCCTTTCCCTTTTCTTTTCCTTTCTTTCTTTGGAGGAAGTTGCAAGGGAGGGGGTTTGGACCTGGGAATGTGATCTGGGTGCTTTATGTGAAACTTCCAAATAATTAATAAAAATATGTTGTGAAAGATACTAAGATATACTACCTATGCAGAGGGCCTGGTGTCGCCCCGTGTAGGCTCTGTGCCTGCCGCTTCAGTCTCAGCAAGGTCACATGGGCCATTCCCAGTTGATTTGGAGGGTCTGGTTCTCCTGGTGTCCTCCAGCCCCTCCGACTGGCACCACCTTTCTGCCTCTGCTTCCTCGGAATTCCCTGAGCTCCAAGGGGAGGGTTTGATGGAGATCTCCAATTTAGATTCTTCATATAATGTCTGGCTGTGGGTCTCCTCATCTGTTTCTGTATGCTGCTAGAGGAAGCCTCTCTGATGACAACTGGATAAAGCACCGATCTACGAATACAGAGGCTAATTCTTAAACTTGTTTTACTGTGAATAATCCCCATCACTGGCTAAATCCTTTAAAAAATCATTTCAGTGTCTCCATATTGGACCAATGTAGGGCATGCGATGATTTAGCTTATCTCTTTCCCTTGTCTATCACAGGTCAAACTCATTAGTTTAAAGCCCCATCCCCACACCTGCATTTACCCAGACACCCAGAGCCTTTATTCAGGTTGCCAGTGTCATCCTCTACTCTAGGCAATGTCAGAGACCTGGGGGGTTGGGGGTGGAAATCCTGGGTTTTGGTTACGTAGACCATAATCTCAAAGCTGGGTATCCATTTCAAGGGAGGAGAAGGAAGTAATGTGTATAATCATGTTTGCGCAGCCAGGCTTCTCCCAGAAGGGCAGCTGCATTCTCTGCTGATCCAGTCTGTTTGGTTCATTGTCTGACAAGACAGCCTCGATTTTGCCATAAGCACACAGCAGGGCAGGGCAGCTTTGTTTACTCTCGGTCACAGCCCAGTCACTTCCCCCCGCACGCGAGTCAGAGCATCCTCCAGGCATCTCGAGCAACACCTGGTAATCACATCCCTAGGTGGGGTTGTTTGGCATCTATTTGGGTTAGATTGTCCTACTTTTTCTCGCAGGCGATGATTTTCATCCAGATTGTGTCCCAGATCCCAAGACAGCGTTCCACCCCACACAGGACCTGACTTACTATACCTTTACCATAGGAAATAAGACAGATACTTGAAGGCATGTTTTAATGGACTTATTTTAATGGTTTTTTTCCAATTTTTAAAAGTACTATGTGTTTACAGAAGAAAATGTAGAGAGCCCAGGAAAGCAGGGAGGCTGACGGCCCCGAGCATCCAGCGTGCATGGTGCTCTGCTTGGCAGATGGGGACTTTGCCACATCTCAGTGGATGTCTGTGTGGGGTCAGCTGGGATTATGTCCAGCCCAGCAGGTGTCAGGATACACAGACTAAAGATGGAGGGCCAGTGAGAACTCTCCCACTTGACACCGCCTAAGTCCCAGGGACCTAGCTTCAAATCCGAGGGAAAAGGGTAGGAAAAGCTCTGAACCTACTATGAGGAAAACTGTCACATGGAATAAGGGACACCTGACCCAGAAATAAACTTCATCTGTAAAAAGAGAAGAAGTGTGATTTGAATATTAAATGTCCCCCATAGGCAATTGTGTTTGAACCCTTGGTCCTTAGCTGGAGGTGTTTTTGGGGGGGGTTAGAAGACCTTAAGGAGTAGTGCTTTGCTGGAGAAAGTGGGTCACTGAGGGGTGGAGTAGAGGTTTATAGCCCAGCTCCATTTCTTCCTCTCTCTCTGCTTCCTCACTGCAACTGACCTTGGTGCCACACCTTTCCCACCGTGATGGCACATATTCATCAGAACTGTAAACCAGAACGAGCCCTTTCTTCCTTAAATTGCTTCTTGTCCAGTCTTTTGTCACAACAGTGAAATAAGTAACTGATATAAATGAAGTCTAATTTGTGTTGTTTTTCCAGCCCCAGTGGCTTCTGATCCTAAACTTCAAGTGGTGTTGACTACTAACCTCTGTGCCAATGGATCAGCTAGGCTCTGAACTTGTGCAGAAGACCTGATAGAGAAAGAAGACCTGATAGAGTGTAGGGGTAGACTCCAAGGATCCAGAGAGAGGTCTAAGCAATGGACTCCCTGTAGCATCCAGCCCTCCAAATAGTCATGGAGAGTAAAGACACTGTCTGGTCACCCTAAGATGAGAGAGCAGGACCTAGTTTTCTCCAGGACCCTGACCAATACCTGTTGAGTTCTTTCTGTCAAGACAAGAAAGCTTCAGGTGGGTCACTGAGGCAGCCCTGGAATTCCCAGTGACTCTGAACTTACTTGTGTTCCTGTATTATCATTGCAACGACATCAACAATGACAGAGAATCTGAACAATTTAGAATGTGGAGCAACAGGGCAACACTTAAAACAGATTAAGATTTATTTATACCCAGGAACACTGCACAATAATTACAAAACACAAAAGCTTATAGAAATTAAGTGCATATGATTCTGTCTAGGTTTTAAGTTAAAAAGACTTAAACAATATGTGGGGTACATTGTTATTTTTAAATACAATGACATCCATTTAGACCTATTGTGTAGAAAATCTTTAATGTGATGACAGCACATTTAGTTTTCTTTTTTTATGTTTTTTATGTGTTTAAAATAATTATGACATAGATGCATTGCTTTAATTTTTTTTTTTAAAGTATAAACTTGCAAGTGAAAATGTTAAATCCTGTTGAGTCATCCATGAAGTAATGACATCTGGATCTTCTTCCAAGAAGAAATGTGTCATTTTCTACAGGGAGTGGGGTAACTGTCAGCCTTCAGCTCTAATACACTTCAGCCTTTAAACTGACCCCATCTTTTTCTGGATAGGCGATAGCCAGTGCCAGCATAAAAGGGCACTAGCCCACACCTTTCTGTACTACATGGAAGTCTTCTCGGTGCTTCATTGCATCCCAGAGCTTCCCTAGGGCTGGCAGAGGCTTTCTGGGAGTTGTACAGAGCTTGAGTCTTTTTGTACCAACACTTCCTCCTCCCCTGTCTTACCAGCATTGAATAGCAGGCCCTCTTCAAGCACTCTTCCTGCCTTCCAATGCTCCCTCTCCTCTTTAACTTTCATAGATGACCTCCCGGAAGACCTACTAGGATCTCTGTGTTTCCAAATGTACAGCAAGAAATCTGGACTAAGCTGCTACAAATTCTTTACATAGAAAACCCCGGAATCCTGCCAAAGAATTGTTATCTGAGAGAACTCCCAGTTGGCATCAGAAAACTAAACAAAACTCTTTTGTTTTTATAAACCATGATTTTTCTCTTCTAATTGCTATATTCTGGAATTTCTTTTCCTTACACCTGGCTCCCCCTCACCTCATTGATTCTAGAATGAGAGAAGCTTGCTAATAAAACTGAAGATCTGACAACTATGTATAACTTTAATTTTTTTCAAACCTTATTTTTAATGATGGTTCTTAAACACTTTAACCTCCTTTGTAGCCCACCATCCATCAGAGGTAGTGGGAAAGAAAGGATACAGGGGTTGGGGCAGAGAGGAGAGTGGACCTGTTAGATAGGTTCTTTGGAGCACCTTCTGAATGTGTTGTCTGGAAATCAGCAGTTTGGTTCACAGCAGTCAGCGGCAGCTCGATCCACTCACTGACACTTCACAGATACACTAGCAGTCCAGTTCAGAATAGTCAGGATAGTAAACACGAATCAGCAGTGGTGGCACTACCTAGCAGAGACAGACAGGCCTCAGACTCAGCACAAGTCAACAGGAGGGACCAGCAGGAATACCAGGAGAAGTTCTCAGCTGTGCCTCCCTCAGGGAAGCAAAAGTTGCACAGCTAGCTGTACCAGCAAGCCAAGCTCTGTCTCCATCACTCAGTGGAGTTCCATTTATACCCTCCAAACATCACGTGTCCTCCACGTGCCTTGCCTCAGCACAGGTCTTGCCTCAGCGTGTGCATCCAAATTGCCGGAGTCTATAGAGTTCCCACAAATGCAGCTCAACCAAGCAGTGTCAGGCAGACCAATACATGTGTGCTGTTAGCAAAGAATCCTTCATCACCTGTCCTTCCACATGTATGCTTTAGTAGAACATCCTCTCTCCTGTATCTGCTTCAGCTAAATGTTTCTTCACGAGTCTGCTTTAGCCTTTCAGCTGTGTCCACTTCAGGAAAACACTCCTTCAAGTACTTGTCCCAGCAAAACACCATTCAACACTACTGACTCTCCAAAGAACCCTTAAGTTTCTACTTCACTTACGGATCTTGGATATTCCCAGACAACACGTGGATGGTGGGCTAGCTAGTTTTATATCAACTTGAAAGTTAGAGTCCTTTTGGGAGAGGAAACCTCAGTTGAGAAAATGTCCCTGCCAGATTGGCCTGTGGGCACGACTAGGGTGCATTTTATTGGTTGATGGTTGACATGGGAGATCCCAACTCACTGTGGGCAGTGCCAGGCCTGGGCTGACGATCCTGGGTTCTGTAAGAATGCAGGTTGAGCAAGTCAGTAAACAGCATTCCTCCACCCTCCCTGATTCAACTTCTGTGTCCAGGTTCCTGCCTTGAGTTCCCCAAAGGATGGAAGATGAAATAAACCCTTTTATCCCCAAGTTGATTTTGGTCATGGTGTTTATCACAGCAATAGAAAGCACTAATTAAATCCAATGTGAAGTTCAGGCAAGGCCATAGGAGCTGAGACCTGGAGCTAGGGAAACTGTGAGTTCAGTGGCCTCTGCTAGGACAACCAGAATAGTACCCCCATATCTCTCTCTCTCTCTCTCTCTCTCTCTCTCTCTCTCTCTCTCTCTCTCTCTCTCTCTCATTTTCTAATACATGTGTGTATGCATGTGTGTGTGAAAGAGAAAGACTATATATGTGTGTATATGTGAGTGAGAAATAGAGAAAGAATGAACATGAATGTATGAATGTATGATTGTATAAATGTGGAGGCCAGACGTCAGTTTTGGGTGTCATCCTCAGGAATGCCATCTACTTCCTTTGAGCCAGAGTCTTTGATTGACCTGGAGGTCACCAATTAGGCAAGGGTGGCTGGCATTCTCCTATCTCTGCCCTTCCTGCACTGGACTTAACAAGCACATGCCACCATGCTCAGCATTCTTATATGTGCTCTAGGGAACAAATTCAGGTCCTCATGCTTTGCAAGGGACATATGATTATGCTTATATCTAAGTTAAAAGGCTTAAAACAGTCTGTGGACACTATCTTGTTTCCAAATAAAATGACATCCTCTTAGATACATTGCACAGAAAGTTTCGACTGGGATGATAGCAACCACCAATTTTCATATATACATTTCTACATGTTTGCGTATTGAACCATCTCCCCAGTCCCTCAGGGCAGTATCTGCTGTGCTGATCACTGTTCCCAACACACAAAGGCTCAGGGTCCCTCTGGTACTCATAAAAACATTACCAGCTTTTCTATGGTGATATGAAACTGACACACCACATCTCAGGAGCCACGGAGTTGGGAGAAGGTGACACTCCATCACCCTCATGATTCTAACCTTCAGCAGCCTGAGGTCAGCACAGCATGAGGAACCAAGAGAGGTAGGAACATTGCTGGAAGAGGGCTGGCCAAGGCCAGAAGGCTTCAGAGTCAGAGTGACGTCAGAGTCACAAGCAAGAGGAAAAGAGAGGTGAAGAGCAAAGTGTGTGTGGGGGGAGCTGCCTGCTGGAGGTGAAGCCCCTCTTTCCCAGTCAAGGACATAGAGCCAGCTGAAAAAACCATTTCTACAACCTGCTTTAAGGCCTTACTAAGGATGATGGCCCTAGCAGAAGAGCTTCAAGCTCTTTCTCTGCCTACATAGAGGTCTCTTAATTACTAGGTATCTTGTGTGTGTGTGTGTGTGTGTGTGTGTGTGTGTGTGTGTGTGTGTGTGTGTGTGTCAGGGATGGGGGTAAGGTGGACAGATTCTTTCTATGTAGCTCAGGCAGGACTTGAACTCTCAGTCTTCCTGGGCTGGGTCTTGATCGGCAGCCCATGATAGCTTTGAATTCACCACATAACCCAGACTGACCTCAAACATGTCATCCTCCTGCCTCCACCTCACACGTGCTAGAATTCTACAGGCATGCAACAGCGTGCCCATACTCAGCATCTTTTCAAGACACCCCTTTTCTGTTTCAAACCACGCAGATTGCTTTCTGCGGCTTGCTCACCCAGAGCTCTGGCTGATTAGCATGTATAATGCACACTATTTTGCATATGTTAAATTGGCACAGAGAAAAACCATATTAACAATTATGTTTAACAATGAAGTTGCCTGGAGAGGAGAGGAAGAAGGGGCACACAAAACCAGGACTGTGTGCTGCGGTGTAGTCTCATTCCAGCTCCACATATTCAGTGTGCTCACATACCCTCTCTCATACCTGGGTGAAAAGGACATTTCCCAGGGCTTTGGACAAAGCCATGTGCTTTTCAGAACATCTCAGGAGACACTACTGAGGAGCCAGGAATGGTTAAGTAGTCTTTTACCAAATGGACTTCCGACCACCTGCATTAGAATCAACTACAAGTTTGTTTAAAAATTCATGTTCCTGGACCCCACAGCAGACCTCCTGAGTCAGATGGCTGCCTGGAGTGAAGGAGCCCAGCCATAGCCACAGGACTGGTACTAAATACCTGGAGCCCAGAGTAAGCACAGAACTGCTTGGCACCTGTCCCAGGCTGGTGCTGTGGGTCCCATCTTTTCAATGCCTGCTTTTAAAGCCTTTCTCGGCTGTTTTTGCCCAACAGTTCCACTTCCTGGAACCTATCCTAGGGACATAACCACATGATGCGAAAGGATACATGAAAGAAAAATGTTCATTATAACTCTTGTTTTATATTAATGAAACATTTGGAAAGAACTCAGGTATCAATCAATAGTAAAGTAGTTAGGATAAATGTGATATGTCCCTATGATGGACAGCTACATAAGCGTCATAACTGTGAGATAGATGTCTGTGCACAAAATTAAAAATGTATCTACAATATAATGTGCTTTGTGGGGGGAGGGAACAGATGGCAAGAGAGTAGAGATATTTCCTATGTGACAGGTGGCACTCACATGCATGCATAACCGTGTGGCACGTATCATCTTGGGAACACTGTTGTTCACCCAAGAATACAGATCTATATGCTATTGTGGAGAACACCGAATCTATTCTCTCCTACACACACACACACACACACACACACACACACAAATAAGAATTATGTTGGTGGCAAACATGTGCAGATATTGCTGTAGTTATATTCTCTGAATAGTACACCATGACGACTATTTATATAGTATTAGGTATTATCTTAGTTAGGGTTACTATTGCTGTGATAAAAGCAATGACCAAAGCAACTTGGGGAGGAAAGGGTTTGTTCAGCTCACACTCTGAAATTGTAGTTCATTACTGAGGGAAGTCAGGACAGGAACTCAAATAGGATAGGAACCTGAGAGCAGGAGCTGATTCAGAGGACATGGAGGGGTGCTGCTTACTGGCTTGCTCCCTATGGCTTTCTCGGCCTGCTTTCTTATAGAACCCAGGGATGGGACCATCCACAATGATCTGGATCCTCCCAAAGCAATCACTAGTTAAGAAAATGCCTTCCAGGCTTCCCTACAGCTGGATCCTATGGAGGCATTTTCTCAGTTGAGGCTCCCTCCTCTCTGACTACTCTAGCTTGTGTCAAGTTGACATAAACTAGCCAGTAGAGAATCATAAGTAATGTAGAGATGTTTGAACGTATACAGGAGGAGGAGCACAGGTTATGCAAATGCTATACCATTTTACATAAAAGACTACACATCCATATGTTTTGCTATCTTTGGGCATCTCAAACCAGCTTCCTCGGGGGATGTAGAAAGCTCACAGTGTATCTGTCATCCAGCTCCAGTAATTATCAAGGCCTGCTGCTGGATGTGTAGCTCAGGTGGTCACCTGCTAGCCTTGAATGCACAAAGCCCAGACGCAGGTTCAACCTCCACCAAGCACCACATGAACTAGGTATAGTGATGCATGTCTACAATTCCAGCAATCAGGAAATGTAGGCAGGGGGATCAAAAGTTCAAGGTCATCTTTAGCTACATTCCTAGTTCAAGACCAGCCTGAGCTATATAAGATTCTGTCTCTAAATGAATGAATGAATGAGAAAAAAAAAATCAAGGCCAATTTTATTCCATCATATCTTTAATTTTATATTTTTTTCCAACCTGGAGTATTTGGGAGCAAATACTCTTTCTAATCTTTTTGTTTTACAGATAGTTTGAATATTGATTCAAATGAAGGGTGATATAAATCTCTTTAATGTCCCTTAAGTCTCTTAATTGGCAAATATCCTCACCATGTATTTGTTTTTCTATTGTTAATTTTTGATTGAAAAAAATTTTATAAAGCTTCTCTGTCTAATACAGAAGCCACATTGACAATAACACAAATCCTGGAAGAAATCGGAAAACAAGCCCCTGTACAACAGCCTCAAGGCTAGATAAAGATAGAAGACTGGGGACAGTCAGTAAAGGGCTTAAGGTTTTAGCATAAAGACATGTGTTAAACCCCTGGAATCCATACCAAAATCCTGGGCATGGCTGAAGGAAGCGTCTTCTAAGCCTAGCACTGAAGAGGCAGCGATATGAATCTAGAGGGATTCCAGGGCTTGCTGGCCAGGCAGCCTAGCCTAGCTTAACCAGGGAGCCTCAGGACTCAGAGAGACTGTGTCTCCTAACCACATCAGAATGATGCCTGAGGACTGAGATTCAAGCCATTACATACATGGTTCTGATGAAAATAGAGCATTTAGTTAGGGTCTGTTTCAAAGGCAAACTCTTCCTGGGGACCCAGGTTTGATTCCCAGTACCACACTGCAAATCACAAGCTGCTTTAACTCCACTCCCAGAGGATTCAGTGTCCTCTTCCGCCCTCCTGGGGTACAAGGCATGCAATCAGTTCTCAGTTATACATGCAAGCAAATGTCCATATAAATAAAATACAATAACAAATTAAAATAAATTAATCTTTAAATGTGAACCACATACTTAAAGATTCAATATAAAATGTTTATACTGTGTTGGTTTGGATGAGAATGGCTCCTTAAGCTCATGTGTTTGAATACTTTGGTTCCAGTTAGAGGAACTTTTTGAGAAGGATTAGGAAATGTGGTCTTACTGGATGACTGTGTCACTGGGGGTGACAGGCCCAAGATCTCTCTCTCTCTCTCTCTCTCTCTCTCTCTCTCTCTCTCTCTCTCTCTCTCTGCCTGCTGACATGCTTCCTGCTATGATGATAATAAATTCACCTCTGAAATTATAAACAAGCCTCCAGTTAAATGCTTTCTTTTGTAAGAGTTGCCTTGGTCATGGTGTTTCTTCACAGCAATAGAACAGTGACGAAGACATATAGTATCCAATCACTGGTTTTATATTAGGTACATATCACAGTGATACATTTTGAGTACATGGTGTCAGATAAAATATTATCAAAAATAATTTCAGTGTACAGCCGTGTCAGCTTCCATGTGGGTGCTGGGGATCCGAACTCACGTCTTCACACTTGCACAGCGGGGACTTCACCAATGGAGTCATCTTCCCAGCCTCTGAAGTAAATCTAACCCCAGCTCTCTGTGTCCAGGCCCCACAGGCCATCCCAACAAAGGCTCAGAATCCATGAGCGTGATGTGTTAGCCTGCGTTCTTATAGAACCATGAGCACGATGTGGTATTTCAGTACACTAAATTATGGGGCAATATAGTGAATAATGAAAATGAACCCCTTGTATGTTAGTCTTCATTTATTCAATTATGATTTTTATTTCTTTTTCTGTTTCCATTTATCTTCTCAAGCCTTTCTTTTCTCAGTTGACTTCCTTTCTACTATCTCACGCACTCTTCTGCTCATTCACTCACTTATCTTTTTTTTTTTTTTTAATTTCTTTGAGCTCATTTAATATGTTAGGTCTCAGGTGTTATCTTCTCATGGGGAGGTCTTCCAAATGCCTCATTGTCTGTAAGAACTTTCTTTTGTCTTAAGTGATTTTATGTAGGTTGGCTAAGAGTTGCTTTCTCTTACTCACTCTTAATAATGGTAAGTTTTGTTCCTTGAGAAAGGAAAAGTAGCCCAGGAAAATGTTTCCAGACTCACTAGCTTCGAAGCTCTCCTGCCATTTTGACAGAATGATATTAAAACTATCTGTGGCTAAACGCTCTGTGTCCTGGTCCCACTGCACTCCCTTAGTCTGCAACATTTCCTCTTTTCCTCACTCCCTCTCCTGGCATGCTCAGCCAACATTTGTCCTTAACTTTGTCAGTGCAGAATTTATGCCTGAACAAAAACTATACTGATTTTAAAACCTTAGAGAGCTCAGAGCCTTCCCGAATCTCCCACCTTTCCAAGGATCCCCTTGTACACATGAGCAAAGTGGGCACTGAGGATTCTAACCCTCGTCTGATGCTCTTTGGGCCACCAAGATTAGGAAGGTATTTTTGGGGGGTTGGTTCTTAGGGCTACCAGACTCCAACTCTTCCTCTTCCCAGACAATTGTCAAAAAATCACAGGTTCCTGCTGTCATCAGTAGCATGTGCTCACTGGTGCTTACGTTGGCGTCCATGATCCTGTCTTAAATTGGAGTGCCTAGCTTAAATTGGAGTTCATTGTTACTAAAACTGTAGGATTCACAGGAACAGAATCTCCCAAAGGGCTGGTTAACACTCAGATGCCAGATCCCACACTTGAAATGTCTGAACCAGAGGTCTAGTGGGAGATGAGGTTTGCTTTAGATTCGGATGCTTCAGAATTGGAGACCTTTCTTCTAGAACAGCAGCTGTTTGCCTTGCTAGCCTCGCCATTTGACCTGTTTTGTTTGTTTGTTTTGTTTTGTTTTTCTGGAGGAAACTAACAAATTCAAAAATTGTCACGCTACCATTTTGGAAAACATCCTGGCAGTTTCTTGAGATGCTAAACACAGTTCCTACAAGAGCTGGAAGTTCTGTTCCTAGATGGGCAAAGGTAGATGAGAGATGCTGGAGAGATGAGTCAGCAGCTGGCAGCACTGGCTGCTCTTCCAGAGGATCCAGGCTTGACTTTGGGTGGGCACCCACATGGCAGCTATCTGTAGCTCCCACCTGAGGGATCTGATGCCCTCATCTAGCTTCTGCAGGCACCAGGCATGCACTTGGTACACATACATGCAGATACAACATCCACATGGCAGCTATCTGTAGCTCCCACCTGAGGGATCTGATGCCCTCATCTAGCTTCTGCAGGCTCCAGGTATGCATTCACTCAGTACACAGACATACATGCAGACACAATGTCCATACGCATAAAAACTGAAGAGAAGGAAACGAAAATGGAAGTTTTCACAAAAAAGTTGCACCCAAATGCCTGTTTAAGCATTATTTATGATAGCCTAGATACAGAAATAGCTCAAATGTCCATTAACAGATAAGCAAATGAATAAAGAAAACATAATATATTCATGCAATGGGATGTTGTGCTGACTTTAAAGGGAATGAAATTCTAATACATAGAGCAATGTGGATGACCATTAAGGACATTATGCTAAGTGTAAGCCAAGGGGTGGATTATCACAAAGGGGTGAATATTGTATGATCCGTTTATATGAAAATTCCAGAACAGGCAGTTTTATAGAGACAAAAGTAGATCAATGCTTATGTATGTGGGGGTGAAGCATAATGTCTAACAGGTGTGTGTTTCCCTTTTGGGATGATAAAATTGTTCTAAGTAGACTGTGGTGACAGTTGCTGAAATCTGTGAATCTACTAAAAAAGAAAACACAGTAAATTGGGGCTGGGAAGGCATCTTATTAGCAACACACTTACCACTTATGCTTGAGGACTTGCATTCAGCCTCTAGCACCCATGTGATAAAGCGGGGCCTGGTGTGTATCTATAATCCCAGCATTGGTAAGGCAAGCACAGCAGGAGCCCTGGGGCTTGCCCGGCAGCCTGTATAGTTGAATTGGTGAACTACAGGTTCAGTGAGAGACCCTATCTCAAAAGTAAGATGGAGATCTGCGCCTGGAACAGACCCAGTGCCACAGCTCCCCGTGCCCAGATCCCGTTGGGAAAGAGCAGGTCTCTCAGGAGTGCTGACACTCCTGAGAGCACAGGTGAGACCACCACTCCTCTAAAACTTGGCCCAAGAGGAACTACACCCCCCCCATATCCCCCCAGGACACAGGAACTGAGAAGCAGCCTGGGACAGGATCCTTCTGGTTTCCATCTGTGCCTGGAGCTCACCCTGTGCCACAGCTCTCCATACCCCAATTCCTCCCAGAGAGAACTGGTCTCACAAGGGTGGGGACACACAAGCTTACAGGAGGGACAAGCCACAGTCAGAGGCAGCAAAACCAGCTAACACCAGAGATAATCAGATGGTGAGAGGCAAGGGCAAGAACATAAGCAACAGAAACCAAGGCTACTTGGCATCATCATAACCCAGTTCTCTCACCACAGCAAGCTCTGGATACCCCAACACACTGGAAAAGCAAGACTCAGATTTAAAATCACATCTCATCATGATGCCAGAGGACTTTAAGAAGGACATAAGTAATTCCCTTAAAGAAATACAGGAGAACACAGGTAAAGAGCTTGAAGCCCTTAAAGAGGAAACACAAAAATCCCTTAAAGAATTGCAGGAAACCACAACCAAACAAGTGAAGGAGTTGAACAAAACCATCCAGGATCTAAAAATGGAAATAGAAACAATAAAGAAATCACAAAGGGAGACAACCCTGGAGATAGAAAACCTAGGAAAGAGATTAGGAGTCATAGATGCAAGCATCACCAACAGAATACAAGAGATAGAAGAGAGAATTTCAGGTGCAGAAGATACTATAGAAAACATTGACATGAAAGTCAAAGAAAATGCAAAAAGCTCCTAACCCAAAACATCCAGGAAATCTAGGACACAATGAGAAGACCAAACTTAAGGATAATAGGTATAAAAGAGAGTGAAGATTCCCAACTTAAAGGGCCAGTAAATATCTTCAACAGAATTATAGAAAACTTACCTAATCTGAAGAAAGAGATGCCCATAAACACACAAGAAGCCTACAGAACTCCAAATAGATTGGACTAGAAAGGAAATTCCTCCTGTCACATACTAATCGAAACACCAAACGCACAAAACAAAGAAAGAATATTAAAAGCAATAAGAGAAAAATGTCAATTAACATATAAAGGCAGACCTATCAGAATTACACCAGACTTCTCACCAGAGACTATGAAAGCTAGAAGATCCTGGGCCGATGTCATATAGACCCTAAGAGGACACAAATGCCAGCCCAGGCTACTATACCCCCAAAAAACTCTCAATTACCATAGAGGGAGAAACCAAGATAATCCATGACAAAACTGAATTTACACAGCATCTTTCCACAAATCCAGTCCTACAAAGGATAATAGATGGGAAACTCCAACACAAGGAGGGAAACTACACCCTAGAAAAAGCAAGAAAGTAGCCAGGTGGTGGTGGTGCACGCCTTTAATCCCAGCACTTGGGAGGCACAGGCAGG
>NC_034599.1:54043334-54067339 GCF_900095145.1 Mus pahari | reverse complement strand
ACTCAGAAGTCTGCCTGCCTCTGCCTCCCAAGTGCTGGGATTAAAGGCGTGCGCCACCACACCCGGCCTTAATATCTCTTAACATCAGTGGACTCAATTCCCCAATAAAAAGACATAGACGAACAGATTTGATATGTAAACAGGATCCAGCATTTTGCTGCATACACGTACCTCAGTGTCAAAGACAGACACTAACTCAGATTAAAAGACTGGAAAAAAATTTTCCAAGCTAATAGTCCCAAGAAACAAGCTGGAGTAGCCATTCTAATATTGAATAAAGTCAACTTTCAACCAAAAGTTATCAAAAAAGATAAGGAAGGACACTTCATACTCATCAAAGGAAAAATCTACCAAGATGAACTCTCAACTCTGAACATAAATGCTCCAAATGCAAGGGCATCCACATTCATTAAGAAACTTTACTAAAGCACACATTGCATTGCACACAATAATAGTGGGAGACATCAACACCCCACTCTCAGCAATGGACAGATCAATCGTGGAAACAGAAGCTAAACAGAGACACAGTGAAAAGTAAGATGGAGCATGCCTGAAGAAGGCACCCAATCTCTGACCTCCATCATATGTGCATGTGCATGAGCACACCACAAACACATTCACGTGAAGAAAAAAAAAAACTACTAAATTGTACAGCATATGAATTATATTCCAGCAAAGCTGTTATTCTTAAAAAGCAACTGTCTTGTCATAAGCTTCCATCTACCCAGAATCCTCTTATTTTGCAAAATGCTAATTATTAACAAATGTCCATCCTTCCATTCATTGTAACAAGTTTCATGAATAACGCCTTGCAGACAGTCGCAGCATGACATTCTGTTGCAGGGGTGGGGAGTGGGGGTGGGGAGAGCCTGGGGAGGGGAAGTGGGTATTTGGGGCGGAGTGCACCCAGAGCTAGGCTTTGTGGCTTCAGGCATTTACTGTCCTTATAAACCATGGTGATGCAGAATGGAGTGGTCGTGATAAAGGCCCCCTTTGGCCTCTGAATTAATCTCCTCTGCTTGGGGGATCATGGCCCTTCAGTGCAGCCCACAGCCGGCTGCCACACTCATGAAAGGAAACAGATATCTTCCCTGTTGACCATTCTCTTCTCACTGGCAGACCCCTTCCCAGCCCTTGCGTGGGTTCCAAGGGCTGTCAGGGTCACTTCCATCTCCCCAAGCCTCCCACCCCCTGCCCCGTCAAGACACATTCTGCTTTCCATCTTGTCAGACAACAAAGACACCGGAGGAATTTATTTATACCTCCAGACAGCTAATGAGACAATTCAATGAAAAGCAGCCCCAGCTTGCTGGAGCCTCCCTGGGTCTTTGATTGCCTTTTCTGTGTTCCAATTCCCAAGCACTTATTCTACATATAAATTTTCCACGGTGAATAGACACCATTCTTCTGAGAAGCCCATTTGTTCCCTTGGCCATTTTATTTCAATCTCTTGTTTTGCTTTTTATTATTATTGTTAAACTGTAATTAATTCTCCCATCAGCTCCTCTTTAGTGCTCTCTGCCTAATGTAGCATAAAGTGTCCTTGCTCACCCCCAACAGCACCCCTATTCTCCAGAAGAATGAAGCCCATGACAACCCCAAACCCCACAGGCTGCTAAATCTTTTCCTTGGTGGAATGAGGTCCGGGAGGGGAGGCAGTGGGGGATGGGGGGAAGGTCTGGGCAGGCAAGGTTGAAATGATTTCACAGTCAAACGACCATGGACCTCAATCTCACTGAGACAGCTCTGAGTCTGTTTAGCAGACAAACTAAAGATTCTTTAAAGGCTATCTAGGTCTGGTCTAGAGAAGTGGCTCAGAGGTTAATAATGCTGCCTGCTCTCCCAGAGGTCCTGAGTTCAGTTCTCTTTACCCACATAGTGGCTTACTATGATCTGTAACTCCAGTTCCTGGGGTTCTAATGCCCTCTTTTGGCCTCCACGGACGTGGGCAGAACACCCACACATATAAAAATAAATTTAAAAAATTGTTTTAAGTTATACATGAAGGGGCTGGGGAGAGTAAAATGCTTACTGTGTAAGTGTAAGGAACTGAGTTTGGATTCCCATTCCCACATGGAAAAGCTGTGTTCAGTGGAAAATATTGCCATATGTCTATGATTCCAGCCCTGAGGGACAGAAACAGGCTGTGTCCTTGAGCTCACAGGCCACCCAGACTAGATAAATTGGTGAGCTACTTACTGCTTCAGTGAGAGACTGTTTCAAGAAAGACTGTAGGCAGTGCCTGAGAAAGACACTCCATGTTGACATCTTGCTGCCACAGTTGGGACAGACACACAGAGAAACCGATGTAAGCACAGAGGCAGGGACTGGATGGGTCTACAAAGCATTGCTAGGCAGTACCAGAGGCTCCAAAAGAGCTGATTCCCTCCTGACTCTAGGGGAGCAGGGTCCCACTGACAGCTTGATTTCAAACTTCTAGCCTCTAGAATCAGAGAGAGAGAGAGAGAGAAACCATTCGGTTTATGGCCATTTGTTACAGCAGCCACCAGCGACTAATAACTGTCTCCAAACTTTATCAATTCATTATGAGCAGAGAACACAGAAGAAAAAGGTTGAACGATAGATACCAGTCCTCTGCCTTCAGAGTGTGGATGGCAGAACTGTTCATCAGCTGAGGCTGTCTGTCCACAGAACTCAAGCCTAAAGCAGGCTCTGGATGCAGGGACTGAGTTATTGCTGGACTACTTTCCTTTTCATGAATATTTTCTCTTATGTACTGAAGCATGATGTATGGTCGGCTGGCTGCGACTTTCTCTCTACCTGACAGTTTTCCATCCAAGTGATTTGTTTTTAAAGGCAAGGTCTTACTATGTAGCCCTGGCTGGCCTAGAACTCAAACAGATCCACTTGCTCTGCCTCCCAAAATGCTGAAATTAAAGGTGTATGCTAGCACACTGGGCTCCACCAAAATGCCTTCTAAGTTGAGGTTTCTGGATTTCTCCCCCTCCCCCAATTTTCTCTCTCTCTATTTTTAATACCTGGAAAGAATTTATTTCTAAATAGAAAAGTTTCCTGTTGACATGGATCTGCTTGGGATCCTTCTGAGAAGTTCTTTCATTTCTTTGTTTCAAAGAGTGGCATATTCCAGCAGATCAAGATATTATATGGATGTCTCACCCCATCATCCATGATTCGGGTTCTTTGTTCATTAATTCAATCAACAAATGCTATAATAGTAATGATGGTGATGATAAAGTATATTAACATAATTATATATATATATATATATATATATATATATATATATATATATATATATTATATGTACAAATATAATGTTGTTGTTGTTGTTATTTGAGAAGAGCCACATGTATCCTAGGCTGATCTCAGGTTTACTATGTAGCTGAGGATGACCTTGAACTTCTGATCTTTCTGGTTCATCTTCCTGAATTCGGGGATTACAGCTACATATCATCACGATCAGTTTTATGTAGAGCTGGGGTTTCTTGCATACTGTGCAAGCACTCCATTAACTGAGCCACATCCCAATTCTGTTCTGATTCTTCTTGTCTTCATCAGTTGATCACACTTTTCCTAATGACCCAGTTTTCTTTCTTTGTCACTCCTTGTATTTGGGAAACTTTAGAGCCATTCTCTCTGTGAACTCAGCTCTTTTTTTTTTTTTTTTTTTTAAATCTCCTGCTGCCAACCTCTTATGTAATATCTGATGCACTTCCTTGCCCAGCCTCAGGATTTCATTCCAGCTACTTTGGGTCCATATTATTTTTTTATTGCTCTGTAGAAACAGTGTCTAGTGGTGCAAATGTAGGTCTCAGAACTGACCCGTGGTATAAAAATCTAAGTTTCCAGGTGTTCTAATATACTTGGATATTACCCTGTAGGCAAATGCTTTTCTATTGCTGTTTTTTCTCTTATTTAAAATAGTATTCTCTTATAACTTATAAAGTGACTCTTTGTCCTAAGTGACATCTTGCTGTTTGATGTGTTGCGGTTATATATGTGCTTACACCTTTGTGTGTGTGTGTGTGTGTGTGTGTGTGTGTGTGTGTGTGTGTGTGTGTGTGCTTTCAAACAAAAATCCCTCTGGTAACAGAAAGTTAGTTTATTTTTTCTCTTTCCATAACTCAAAAGCTCAATGAGTGAATTTAATTAAAATTATGTCTTCCAACCAAAATGGACAGATAGACAGACAACCAAAAGGAGAAATTATGGCCTAAACATTACTTCTTATTTTTAAAAACTGAAAAAGTAAGCATGCCAAAGTTTGTTGTTGAGACCTCAGGTCTGACTCTTGACAACAGCACCCTCCACCACCTTCCCAGCTCAGCTCCGTGGCCCCAGCTGCTGGCAGGAGCCCCAGCCTCTGTGCTGATGCAGGTTTTTCATTTGTCAGAGCCTGCAGTGACCTCAGCCCCACAAGTGAAAGAAGAGGTGAATTTTCGAAGCTCAGAGAGGCAATTGCCACTGATTTGTTGGGCTTAACATCTTCTGGTTTGAGTGTAGGTCTCCAATGAGAAACAGACCCTTCATTCTCACAGAGAAGCCCCCAACACTGCCTAGGATTGGGGTTCCCAGAGAAAGCAGGACCTGAGAACCCCACAGAGAAAGACTGTAATCCCCTTCCATTAGCAGAGTTGGTCGGCAGCCCTGGGGGGCATTTCTGGTGTGTACTGCCACCCTGCCATGTCTCGTATTCTAACCGTGGAGAACAATGTCGCGAGGAGGCAGTGCTCTTGTGGGTGCCTGTGGAGGACACCGATGGAGTGTATTTTGTCTTCAGGTTTCTGCTTGGTTGGTTCTGGTGACCGTTTAATAAACAATCCCAGGTTCCTAAGGGAAATGTCCAAGGTTCTCCAGCTCTTGTTTGCTTGTTTGTTTGTTTGTTTGTTTTGAGACAAGGTTTCTCTGTGTAGCCCTGGCTGTCCTGGAACTCACTCTGTAGACCAGGCTGGCCTCGAACTCAGAAATCTGCCTGCCTCTGCCTCCCACATGCTGGGATTAAAGGCGTGCACCACCACTGCCCAGCTCTCAAGGTCTTCTATGGACAGAAGAGACACCATGAGTCCCAGGATTCCAAGTGTCTTGTGTTTGTGGTGAGATATGGTTGAAGATCTCAGCCCACCTTCCCTTCCTACTTGCCTACTTAGCTTATCTGAGCACTTGTGACTCTGGCCAAGAGATCATCCCAGAACCCACTGGTGAGAGTTGATTCGTATTCCAGATATTGGGGTGGGCATTAATTTGTTGCCTTCTTTCTTTGTCACACAAAATTTCCCACAAATTTTCATCCACACAGCACATGCCGGATATTGAGGTTACAAGAGGAAATAGAACTAAGAAGTGCTTGTTCCTCAGGGAGATGTCTCTGAAGCCACACTGAGAACATCAGCATCAATCACTGTAGGTGGCTTTAGGTGACATGGTGTGATGGTTAATGTTGACAGTCAACTTGACAGAATCTAGAATGGCCTAGCAAACAAACTTTGTGAAGGATTTTCTAGTTTAGGTTGAGGTGTGTCTTAGCCAGGGTTTCTATTCCTCCACAAACATCATGACCAAGAAGCAGTTGGGAGGAAAGGGTTTATTCAGCTTACATTTCCACATTGCTGTTGATGACCAAAGGATGCAGGACTAGAACTCAAGAAAGTCAGGGAGCAGGAGCTGATGCAGAGGCCATGGAGGGATGTTCTTTACTGGCTTGCTCATCCTGCTCTCTTATAGAGCCCAGAGATGGTCCCATCCGTAAGGGAACCTCCCCACTTGATCGCTAATTGAGAAAATGCCTTACAGCTGGATCTCATGGAGGCATTTCCCCAACTGAAGCTCCTTTCTCTGTGATAACTCCAGCTGTGTCAAGTTGACACAAAACTAGCCAGTACAAGGTGGGAAAATGTACTTTAAATGTGGAAGGCACCATTCCATGGGCTGTGACCCTGAAGTGCATAGAAAGGAGAAACTGGGCTGAGTTCCAGCATTCATCTTTCTGCTTCCTGACAGTGATGCCATGTGACCAACTCCAGCTCCTGCTCATCTCTCTGCTTCCTGACAGTGATCCCATGTGGCCAGATCCTGCATCTCTCTGCTTTTGACAGTGATGCCATGTGACCAACTCCAGCTCCTGCTCATCTCTCTGCTTCCTGACAGTGATGCCATGTGGTCAGGTTCTGCTCCTGCATCTCTCTGCTTTTGACAGTGATCCCATGTGACCAGATTCTGCTCCTGCATCTCTCTGCTTTTGACAGTGATCCCATGTGGTCAGATCCTGCATCTCTCTGCTTTTGACAGTGATCCCATGTGACCAACTCCAGCTCATGCTCATCTCTCTGCTTCCTGACAGTAATGCCATGTGACCAGCTGCCTCCTGCTCCTCCTGCTATGCTTTCCCTATGGATAGATGGTACTCTCACACTCTGAGCCAGAATAAACCCTCCCTTCTTCAAGTTGCTCTTGTCAGGCATTTTGTCATGGCAACAACAACAACAACAAAACTAACTAACATACCTGGAAAATGTAACACAGGCCAAAACAGTAGAGAGTCACTAGGGGATAGAAAGATTATCCTATCTTTCTAGGTAGTTAGAAAGGATTTCTTTAAAAAAAAAAAAAAAAAGTGACCCTCTTTGATGGATTTTGGATAAATTTAAGCTAATGCACAGCCAGGCTTGAGAGTTCATAGGTCAGGCTTAAAGTCAGACTGTAGTCAAGTATTGTTTGTTGATGAGTGCTTAGAAATACTCACCTGTACCAACCAGGCCTATATGATCCGAGCATCCCAAAGTTCTACTGTGTGATGCTTTCCTGCTTCATATTGTCCTATAGGCCTCTTTGTGATTCTCAGTCCTTTAGGAACAAAGGAAAATTGACATGTGGAAAATCTTATGCTATTCAAGCATGGAAAATACAGAATGGGAGACGTTGACTCCCAAGGACAGATGACAATAGGAAAAATGAAGAATTCTGAAGAGTCAGACAGTTGAAGTGATCCAACCACGCAAAATATGAAGACCCCTGGGATCCCTCAGCAATCCTGAGCAGGGCAGTAAATTTTCCATGACACGTGGGATGGAAGCTGGAGCAAGGTTAATTGGCCACTGGAGGAGAGGGATTCCAAAAGACCAAAGATCCTAGGGTTATGTGGGGTTAATATAACTAAAAACATGCTAATTGATTTTTAAAAATCAGAAACCTACGAAGAAATAAAAACTGCTGGCGTAGCATTCCCGTCCATTTGGAGTAATACACTCACCCATTATAAAGTAAACTCACACAATGCCCTCTCCAGCTTCCCTCTCCGCCATTCCATTCGACGGTCGAGCTTTTAGAGTAATGCAGTCCACAGAGTCAGCAACATGGAGATCCATAAACCATTTCGACATCTAATAGAGCTTTAAAAGGGGCCCTGAACACTGGAGGGTAAGTGGCCAGTAATGGCTGATCTGGGTACAGAGGGGGAGGAGACGGAGTCCAGGGCTTCAGGAGGAAGTGGAATAGGCCCTTGTAAGGAGAAATTTTTACAGCAGCTATAAAAGCAAGCCTCGTGTGCACACACAGCTAGATGCTGTGATGGCCAAATACACCCGGGACTCCCACGGTTCATGTTGCCAGCCCTGGCTTGGGTTCTGGCAGCTTCTACCTTGGAGACCCAGGGAAATCACTTCAAGAGAGAAAGAGGCACCACCAAGGTATTGTGAAGCCAAGCCGAGGATGGCTCCCAGAAGGGTCTCCCTGTAACCAGGAGCTACAGGCAGCAGGCGGTCCTCCTGTCAATGGGCTCCTGGCAGGTGATAATTACTATTCAGCTCCAGCTTTTGGCTCCTGGGAACCAAACAATGGTGTAGGCTTAGGGGTGAGGGCTCTGCTTTGCAGACATGGAAAGGAATGCCTGTACTTGCAAAATGCTATGATTTAGGGATGTGGGCTCTGCAGCCCATTCCCTTAAGGGTTTGGAATGAAAGTGCTCACCCAGCAATACTCCCCAAACTCTTGGAGAAATTAGTACACATCAGCTTCCCCATGACTGCCAGTTTAAACAGGCTGGAAACGGCAGGCTGGCAAACGTAACAAAAGCCCAGATTTGTGACATTGACTTCCACTGGTATCAGTGATCTCAGTAAGTCACAGGGCTGGGAACCTGGGTTCACCATCCCATAATAGATAGAAGCTCAAGGACAGAGAGAACAGTCAAAGGCAGCAGGAAAAGCAAGGAGGCCACGAGCCTCGTGAATTTATCACCCGTGACTTTTATATCTCTAAATGTATCGTATAAATGTAAATTTATACGATTTAGTTTTTAATAATTCGTGTGCTTTAACACTGACTTGTCAAATGACTGAGAGTTTAGCAACTGATAAGCTAACCTATCCCAGCCCACAACTGGTCTCTGACCCCTGGAATCTTCTTTTGGAGACAGAGGTTAATTGTAGAACTCAGGCAGCCTCAAACTCATGGTAATCCTCCTGTTCCAGCTTCCTTAAGCATGGACACTACAGGAGGGAGACACCATGCCCAGCCTTCTGGTGCCTCCTTGCTTTGCATTAGACCTTGTTTCTTCCTGTCAGTTTCTCCTATGCCTTTTTCTTCTTTCCTCTTCTATTTTTGCCCTCTCCGGACTTCTCTCTCCATATCCTCACTCTTCCCTGCCCAGCCTGTCACGTGGACTGGGATAGCCCCTTGTAGGGGAGACTGATAGACTCTTCTTTGGGCACAGCAGGGGTACGGGGTGTGCCTTTTCTGTCTTCCAGCAGTGAGGCAGCGCTGTAGGACCAGCACTGGTCACTGGGCTGTGAATGAATGTGGCATGCTTCCCTTGTAGACTGCAACATTAAATGATGATGTGAGGCCTTTTAATGCCCTCCCTTCCTGTGGTGGCAATCTTGGAAATGGCCTTGTGTTTAATGGCAGGGCCAAGAGATCCAAGGAGCTCAGGTCAGTGCACAGAGGATGGCTGCCCAGAAGTCATCTGAATCTACAGTCAGTTTTGCATAGGCTCATCTCCACAGTGAGCCACAGAGATTCTGCTATTACTTATTAAAACATTTGAATTTGGTTTGTCCAAATAGCCAGAGACCAATTACATGCATGTATTACTGGGAGCCCCTCTATTTCTATCTACAGCCAGTCTTCCTCCACCAAAATTTCTAATTGTCTAGGAATCTTCGTGTGCTGTAAGTATTTTGGGTTTGTTTCCTGAGGGACTGGACACTCCAGTCAGCTCCTTTTTAAGCAAAGGACCCAGTCGCTGGCTTGCAGCATAGAATGGCTGCTTGAAGTACAGGCGACTCAGGCGACTCTGGCTCCTGGTTTATCCGGTACTGTGGTTCCACGCCCCACTGGAGTGTGTTCCAGTGAGATGTTAATCCTGCAGATTGGAGGAGGAAGACTAACGACCCAAATCATGACCAAGCTAATTAAAGCAAGCTTTTTAATTTGTATACACAGTCTGACTCTCCCTAAGTGAGGTTCAAGAGATCAGCATTGGACATGGGGAGGATAAGGGATTTTATAGCTCGGGAGTAAGGAGTTTCCAAATGGGGGTTTGGCATGCGAATAGGGGGGTAGTTACAGAAGCATAACATAAGGGTAACAAGTTGGTCTCTGAAACAAAGACATGGTTGCAAAGTGGTCATAACAAGGTGGTCATAATAATGTGGCTATAACAACCATTTGAAACAAAGACATGATTGCCATTCCTGGAACAGGCAGTACAGAACCATTTGTAGCTAAAGTTCCAGGTGGGGCATAGCCCGATCGTTGGAAATAGATTTAATCATAAACAAGAGTGAGTCTAGTTTGTTTTTTACTATAAGATGTCTTTCAAGCCCAAGATGGAAGCAGGCTGGTTTATGAGAGACTCCCCACTGGGTCAGGGTACAAATGGAAGGCAAGAAGCTCATCAGACTGTCTACATGGTGATGGCTGAGGGTCCTGGAGAATGCGAGGTCTGGAGTCTTGACCAAAGTGTAGAATCTCTGTTCAGGTTTGCCATCTATGACTTAGTGCCAGTCTCATGGGACGGTGGGATTATTGCAGGAGACGCCAGTGCAGATGTGTTTACATCCCGCTTCAATAACCACAGGCGGAAATGGGCAATGGTTCAGTCGGGTAAGTGCTTGCCACACAGTTCTAAGGATGTGAGTTCAGATCCTCAGTAGAACCTGGGTGTGGTGGCCCATCTGTAGCGTGTCTGTAACCCTACCATTGGAGGGCGGCAGAGACAGGAGGTAGATTCTTGGAGCTATTGGTCAGCCAGTTCTACCACTCAGGTCTGGGATCCGTGAGAGAACACCCTGCCTCAAAAAGTAAAGTGGAGAACAGAAGAGAAGACACCCAGTTCTCTCTGTGTGTCTCTGTGTGTCTGTGTGTCTGTGTGTCTCTGTGCCTCTGTCTCTCTGTCTCTCTTCTCTGTCTCGGACTCTCTCTCTCTCTCTCTCTCTCTCTCTCTCTCTCTCTCTCTCTCTCTCACACACACACACACACACACACACCGTTTAGCAACCATTGTTATTTCTCCTGAGGTTACTATGACCAGAACTATAGCTGGAAAGTCATGTTCTTTCCCATACAACTGCTACAGCAAGAGGGGATTTTCACTTCAACCTGAATGCAACAGGCTCCTGCCTGTCTCATGTCTTAAACATGGAATGGTTCCTTTGCCATGCTTCCGTACACAGCATCCTGCTGGCCCTTTTCTACTCTTATGGTGCCTTCATTTCAGTCTTCTCTCTCTTCTTGAGGAAGAGCCCCAGATCAGAGAAGGAAGAATTCGGACTTTTGTCTCCCACAGTATCTGATTGCTTTCTTCAGATTGATTCTCTCAATATTCAAATAATACCAAGGAAAATGTGTGTATGAGGTTTGTTGTTGTTGTTGTTGTTGTTGATGATGATGATGTGGTTGTTGGTGATGCCGGTAGCAGTGGTACTGGAAGGGATGGAGGGTTGGAAGTAGGGTGGCCAGAGTGGTGGGTGTGAATGAAGGGATGGGGCTGGAGAGGTGGGGAGGATGGGTGGGATTTGGGTCATCTGGTTTTTCCACGGCAGAGAAGTCCCATCATTCCTCTCTCTCAGGGTGGAGTAGTCTGCAGGGCTGGCAATTTGCATATTGAAGGATAACACAAGGTGTTCCTGTCACCATACAGACTGAGATGCAGCTGGCAGCTTTTCTTAACAGTAAATTAATTAATTTAAAATATACAGTAGCAGCAGCACATAGAGTCTTTGTAAGATAGTCTGTCAGAGCGCACCCCACCCTGGCCCCCAGCAAGTTTTATACTGTGGTCCTCACAGTAAGCCTGTGAGGTTTATGTATAGTGACAGCTCTATCTATGTTTGAAATGTGGCCCTTTCTGGTCATCAAATTGTTTACACCAATGTTTTCAGGTAGAATTGATAACAGTGAAAAAGAATCTTACATCCGTAGGAGTCTATTTTTAAAGTTATGAAAAACATTCTAATAATGGCTAGGTCTCTCATAGGTGCAAATGGCAAACCCACTTCATACTGGATTATACAAAACCTGCAACAGATTGGCTCAAGAACAGGAAAAGTCAGAAGTACCTGCCTTCGAGCAAGTCTGCCAGTGTTCAGGTCATGTCCACCCCGGCCCCACTGGGTCTAACTCTCTGCTCTCTCTGTGTTGGCTTAGCTCCCAGGCCGAGCCTCTCCCCATGGAGACCTCAGAGGCTCTAGGTTCTCCAGGAGGACACTTGGACTGGGAGACAGGAGGCTGTTCTTTCCAGGAAGCATCGGACAGCTTCGGACACTTTGATGGAGTGATTGACACTTTATCAAAGAATCTCCCCTTGACCAAACCCTATGCAGGTCTGGCCTTCTGGTCAACCCAGACTTGTTTAATTAGAATTGAAGAATAAGAATCCTGCTAAGTCAGAATACACAGCCTTCATGTCTAGTCAGTTTACTAACTCTCCCAGCCCGTGATTGACAAGCTCCTGTTCGGTCAGAGAAGCCAGACTCTTTCTTATGCTTGGTGTTTCCTTTTAGTAAGTCTCCACTATTTCTTTGTTATTTAGTTCCACTTTTCCTAGTATTCAAAGTGGAGTCAAATCTTTCCCTATAGCCAAATCCACTAGCAATAGTAGTCCCTGCGCCTACCTAATAATAGTCCTGAGTTCTGACTTATGATACTGTCACAATCCTGATAGTTGCCATCTTGCATGCTATAACTTTGACTTGTGAAAATTAAAATTCCTATTTTAAAAAGCTAAATGAAAGGTACCAAAAGCTGAATTCTGGGAGATTGACCATGTGCTATGACAACAATAAAAATTTTGTTTTTTGGGGTTTTTTTGGAGGTATTTATATGGTAGTGTCTCTCTGTGTGTCCATGTACACATGTTTGGGGACAGAGGTTGGCACTGGTATCTTCTTCTATCACTCTCCACCTTATTTTTGGATATAGCATCTTCTCAGGGAACCTAGACTCACAAATTTGACAAGCTGGCTAGTGGGCCCTGGAGATTCTTCTGTCTGCTTCCTAGAGCTGGAGTTGGAGATGTGGGCTGCTACATCTGGCTTTTATGTGGATGCTAGCAATCTGAACTCAGGGCCTCCGGTTTGTGCAACAAGTACTTTACCCATAGACCCATCTCTCCAGACCCTACAACCTTACTCCTTAGAGAGCATTATTTGTGTATACTGCATTGCTGCCGATTGCCAACATTCCAGGTGCTACTAACGAATCACAGCAATGTCTGTCTGAGGAAGCCAGCGATGTCACCAACTGCTTTGAAAGTAATTATGGGCCCAATGGGAATATTGCAATGTCTTGGAGAACAATGGAGTCTTTCTCAGGAAACTAAAGTCCCAGAACCCCCCCCCCCCCACACACACACACAAGCACCAAAGCCACCTTGAGCCAGAGCTTTCAAGTTCTTGTCTTGGGAATTTGAGGAATGAAATTCTCAGACCACAGAGAGTCAATTTCAGAAAGAAGCTTATTCTCAAATTATTTTTAATTCTAAAATAGTTTATTCTAGATCTAGGTGGCAACTTAAGAGGGAGAAGGAGAGGGGGTGTCCCAGGAAAAAGGGTGCCATCAAGCTGGGGTCTTTTAGAGGACTTATGACATAAACTGGGGTGAAGCATGGGGAAGGACAAGTGGCCCAGCCAGGTGTCCAGGTGCCTCCTGCCAGTGTCAGCTGTAAAGTAACAGGAGCCTCTAGGCAGGAGCTTATCTAGGAGATAGCAGAGATCTCTCCTGGGTCCTGGCCTCCAGCAAGGAAGTTCTAGGAACTGGTGCGGCAGGTTCCTGCCTCATCTGAGCAGTCTCTACCTCCTGTTATCACCTCTGCCTTTCTACTGGTCTTGTTTGTGACAACTCTTTGGCCTGTGTAGGAGTGAGAGGATGCGATGCAGAACGGATTGGTTAGTTCCCAGAACCATGTGGATGCATGCTGGGGAAAAGGAGGAGAGTTAATGGTAATGTCTTTTCCCTATTGTACCTGGAACCACAGAACTGCAAAAAACAGCAGCACTGGGCCGAAATCCAGTATGAATGTGTTCTCTGAAAAGAGTCTTGCCCTAAAAGAAAAGGATAAGTAAATAAAAAGAAAGCAGCTATTTATCACAATGTAGTACTTTTAAAACACAATGACTAAATCAGGCGTGATGCTGTTCATTCAAGCACTTGGGAGGCAGAGGCAGGCCAATCTCTGAGTCTATGGCCACCCTTAGTCTACAAAGTGAGTCCAGGACAGCCAGGACTGCACAGTATAGTGAAACCCTGTCTAAAAAACAAAACAAAACAAAAACAAAAACAAAAACCCAAAGCAACAAAACACATCCCCATAGTTAATGAACATGAATGTTAGCCAGTTCTCACAAATTACTCTGTCGAGGTTTTTCAGTTTATTCTCCATTATTAGCATTATTTCTATAATTCGAAGTGTCATGTATGTCCAATGTAAATTCTATAAAGACTTTTACAGTTCTAATTCATTTTATGTACTTTATTTTTGCAAATTTGTCTCTGTAAAAGTGCATTATCACAGCACTGACTTTGTGTGTACTTGTGAATAAAGGGGTTGAGATGGATATCGCACATGGTGGCACATACCAGCCATCCAAGCACATGGGCAGTTTTAGCTTCTGGTCAAGATCAGCCTGGGCTGCTTGCAACCCGATATCACAAACAAATAAGAGATGCCGAGATGTCCTCAATAAATGAAGATACGTCCTTCTCATAGAACTACATTTGTGAAAGATAGAAGTTTGCCAGATTGAGCTGGAGAGATGGCTCTGTAGGTAAAGGCACTTGCTGGCAAACCTGGTGGCCTGACTTTGGTCCTCAGCATGTGTGGAGGCTGGAGGACAACTTTCTGGAGTCCTTTTTCTCTTTCCATTGAGTGAGCCAAGATATGCAACACCGTCCACCAAATAAGTGTAATAACAAAATTTTTTGGAGCCAGGAATTTTACGATGTAGACCTGGCTGGACTGGAACTCATTGTGCAGAGCAGGTTGGACTCCTACACAGGGATTTGCCTTTCTCTGTTTCCTTAGTTCTGGGATAAAAAAACATGCACCACCATGTATGGCAAAGTAACAATAATAACAACAACAACAATGACAAATACAAAAAAATCTAAGATATTTAAAAAGTTTGCCAGACCTTGGCATTTTGGGCAACTCTACCTGCAGTAGTTATTTTGTTCAATATCACCAATATCACATTTCATATAAAAATTACAAATCTAGGTACACATACTTATTATTGTGATATATATTTGTATATTTAATTTTTTGTGAGAGTTTTAGGTTTTCTTTAGAATTATTTATTTATTTTATGTATATGATTACACAGTAGCTGTCCTCAAACACACCAGAAGAGGGCATTGGATCCCATTACAGATGGTTGTAAGCCACCATGTGGTTGCTAGGAGTTGAACTCAGGACCTCTGGAAGAACAGTCAGTCTTCTTAACCGCTGAGCCATCTCTCCAGCTCTACTTTAATCTTTAAACTATATTTTATTAATACAATTTGTACACTCATATACCCATACAACCATCAGTAAGTCTGAATGTTAGTACCTTGCGAAAAATGTATGTTACATTGGAGTTTATTCAGCCATAAAGAAGAATGAAAGTATGTCATCTGCAGAAAAATGAATGGGATTGGAGGTCTTCGTGGTGAGCAAAATAAGGCCTACTTAGAAAGGTAAGGTTTTTTTGTTTTGTTTTGTTTTGTTTTTGTTTGTTTTGTTTTTTTTGTTTTGTTTTTTGAGACAGAGTTTGCTCTGTGTAGCCCTGGCTGTCCTGGAACTCACTCAGTAGACCAGGCTAGCCTCAAACTCAGAAATCCGCCTGCCTCTGCCTCCCAAGTGCTGGAATTAGTATTGCACGCTTACCCTCATACACTGGTTCTAGACTTAATGTATCTGTGGTAGTTAGGCACAGGTATTTAGTGCTCCATCACAGCTGGTGGCACTGTGTGTGGAGGTGTGGTGTCCTTGCTGTAGGGAGCATACCACCGAAGGTGGGTGGTGCAGAGTTCGTCGTCTCATCCTGTATCCGATTCACTCTGCTTTGTGCTTGTGGCTGGAAATAGGAGCTTTCAGCTTCTTGCTCCAGCCTCCCGTTGCCACTCTTCCCCTAGTACCGTGGTATCTCCTTCTGGAACCACAAGCACAAATAAACTCTTCGTTCTAGAAGTTACCTTAGCCGAGGTGGTTTACCACATCACCAAAAAGCACTTGCTCTCTGTGTCACACACAGACACAAACACACAGACACAGACACACACAGAGATACACACACAGAGACACACACGCAGAGATACAGACACACACACAGAGACACAGACATACACAGACACACACACAGATACACACACAGACACACACACACAGATACACACACACACAGAGACACACACACAGACACACAGACATACATATAGACATACACACACACATAGACACACGTTGAAAGCAGAAGTACTGCTCACAGGGAAAAGGGGGACTAGTTAAAGGAGCTGTGAGGGATGGGATAAGTGGGAAAGTCAGGTATGAATATGTTGCCAAGATAACATGTACAAAAATATAGTGATGAGACCATATCTTGTATGCTAACTAAAATTTAATTAAAAATAATATATGCATTATTATTGCCTAGCTATTGCATAAAATAACTCATGAAATATTCTGTGGTGCTTCTAGTTTTTCAAATTAAGCTCCTTTTAAAAATGTGACTAGATATTCCTAAAATAATTAAAAAATTTTCCTTTCCAGAATTACCTTTTTAAGATTTTGATCTCCAGGGATTTCAGTATTCTGGTTACATTGCTTGGGGCTGTGTCTCAGATGCACATACACTAGAATCTGGGAGGAAGGAGTGTTCCCCAGGGTAACCAGAGTAACGTAAAGTCATCCTATGCCCATAGGTGCCAGGGCTCCAGCTGTGCTGACAAGGGACCCTGGCCTGTGAGCATCCTAGTGTCTTCTCCTGCCTCAGGCTGCTTTGTCACTCGGAGGGACTGCAACTGTCCAGAGCCTTGCCTGGGCAGATGCCCTGCCTTGACTCCCAACAGGTATTCTTGAGCTCAGGTACAGTCAGGGCACCCCAGCCCACAGCAGCACTCAGGAAAGCTGGGCTGGAGCATGCCAGGGTCCATGTGTTCATAAACCACAGGTTTTAATGTTAAAGACTAGGAAATTGGAAGGTGGCTTTCAGCCTTTCAGCCTTGGCTACACAGTATAATCACCAGGAGGTTTCTGTTTGTTTGTTTGTTTGTTTTTGCTTGCTTGCTTGCTTGCTTTAATGCTGATGGGACTGGAGAGATGGCACCACAATTAAAGCGTACTAGCCTGCTTTTTCTGGGCCTCCAACTTGCGACTCATGATATAAGCTCTCAGCTACTGCTCCAGTGTCATTCCTGTCAGTTGGCTGTGGTGAGGGTCATGGACTCTCACCCTCTAAAGCTGTAAGCAACAGAACAGTATGGGAGTAACACTCATGCCATGTTTGCCCCATGGACGTACTTTGATATGACAGTTGTAATTATAGTTCATAGGGTTCATATCTGGGTAAGACTTAGTGACCTTTCTCTTCCAGCAGCCTTCTGGTCCTGTGAAGGCTAATCAGCAGGGAGAAAGCTTCCTGATTAATACCAACTTGATTTTTCCATGTCCTGTGACCAAAGGATGTAGTGTCCCCAACAATAAGATCTTGCCATCATATTCTGATAGGTAACAAAGAACACTGGCAAGTGCGTGTACTGTGCTGTGGCTCTCCTGGGGACCCCTGACCTTGTGAGCTTGTTACCAAGGGGAGGTATCCCACACCTGGCATTGGCATCCTGCTTTTTATTTGTCAATCAGTGGCTTCTGGAAGGAGCATTTTCCCCTATGAAGGGTAATGCTAATGAAACCTTTCTATATGAGCATCTCTCTCTCTCTCTCTCTCTCTCTCTCTCTCTCTCTCTCACACACACACACACACACACACACACACACACACACACACAAAGTTTATAAAATGGATTTTCAGACATTTTTCATGTTATTGTTCCTCTCTCTCCCCACAAATCTTTCCTCTGTCCAGCCACTCCTCTCCACTTACACCTTCTCCCCCGTTCCTCCCCCTTTCCTCTGAAGGGAGTTTTAAGGGTGCAGGGCCTGGAAGAATTCCTTCCTGAATGAGGCAGGAAATGGCTCTACTGCTCTTGTGTACAAATCAGTAAGGAACAGATGGTTGTGTGATGCAACCTCAGCTCCAGACCCCAGCAAGGACCACTCACTAACCCAAGCACCCTCAAGGCGTTTTGTGAGCTGGCTAGACCAAGGAAACCACCCCCAGAAGCACATAAAATACACAGGACTTTGTTTCATTTCTGATTGTATCACCAAGTCAGTGACCAACAATTAATGCTTTAGAAGAAGATAAAATTCTCTGGTAACGGACCTTCCCACTCATGTAATCCCAGGAAATATGCCTTCTCGACCCCTTCAGGCAATTTTTGCTCAGACCATGAAATATGCAATCGACGCATGCATAATTGTGAATGTCATTAATGACCATAAAAACCATCCAGCACCTACAAACCCCAAGCCTTATTTCCTCCACAAGGACCCCTGCAGCAGATTGGTTATTCATGATGGAAAGATGTATTTCCTTTCCTTTGTGAAAATTTACCAGCCATTAATTCCACTAAATGAGAAGCTTCTCCTATTGTGGACAAGTTGAAGTTTTGCCTAGAGAAAAGAGCTGTAGGCAGGAAGCTCCCTGCTTGGGGCTAAGGTGGCCAGCCTAGAGTCACTATCCAGGCTAGGTAACTAGCCTAGGATAGTCATTCCCATTAGTCTCATCAGAAGCTATCTGTGAATAAGTGCGAGTTTGCAGCCTGGTTGTGCAGGACCCAGGACTAGTATGCTCTGGGGATGTAGGATGAGGCAACCTATCATCCCCTTCCTCCAATTCAGTAGCAACTTGAATGTACAGATTAAAACATAGTAGGTGCTGGGCGGTGGTGGCTCACGCCTTTAGTCCCAGCACTTGGGAGGCAGAGGCAGGCAGATTTCTGAGTTCAAGGCCAGCCTGGTCTACAAAGTGAGTTCCAGGACAGCCAGGGCTACACAGAGAAACCCTGTCTAGAAAAACCAAAAAACAAAACAAAACACAACAACAACAAAACATAGTAGGCAAAATGGTTTGGTAAATGGTGGGGTGGGGTGTCATGTGTCCTGACAAAATGCAGCCTGTTCCCGGCATTCTGGGGGTTCCCTCACTGTCAAGCCTTCATCCCTTCATCCTGCTGTTCCTTTTCACCTAACGTGAGTAGAGAGATCACCCTGGTCCTCCTCACTGCTAACAACCAGGGTTAGCACCTGATCAAAACTGGTCCAATCAAGATGTCTTCTGGCCAGAATGGCAAGGGAACGATTTCCTTCTGGACTTGTATCTACAGGAGACACCAAATGGTATGTAGTTTTTTCAAAAGCCAAGATATGAAGAGAGGGGAAATGGAGAGTCAGAGATTTTGGGGCGCGTTGGCTTTCCCACATCCTACTTAGATAGGTAGCTCTTCCTACCTAGTCTAGCCCTGAGGTCTGGCTGAAGCTCTGCCTTTAGTTTCCAGAAAGATATCCTTGATTCCCATAACAAGTCTCTTTCAAATTTTGAAATGTAGGGTCTGAGGAGACAGCTCAGTGGTTTAGAGCACTTGCTGTTCTTCCAGAGGAACAGGATTCTCTTTCCAGAACCCATGTCAGTATATCTCACAACTGCCAGTCACTCCAGCTCCAGGGGATCCAACACCTTCTTGTAGCCTCCAGAGGATCCACACATGTGATATGAGTATACACAGACACATAAATGTAAGTAAAATTAGGAACTGGAGAGGTGGCTCAGTGGTGAAGGGTACTCTCTACTCTGCCAGGGGACTCAAGTTTGGTTCCTAGCACCCACGTCAGGTGGCTCACAACCACATGTGACTCCAACTCCAAAGGATGCAATACCCTCTTCTGATCTCCATGAGCAATCACACACACACAAACACACACACACACACACAAACACAAACACACACTTAAATAGGAAAAAAATGGAAAACAGGATAAAAATAATTTTTTAAAAAACAAAGTATACTAGTTAATTTTAAATAATTTTTGGTACCAAGGGAAATTGCTTCTGAGATCATGGTAGACTGTTCAGAAAGCAGATCATAAAAGTGTATAAACAGCATGACCTTAAAAATATCAGACCATGGATGGGTTAAAAACATCAAAACAACCAAGCATGGTGGCATGTGCCTTTAATATCAGCACTTGGGAGACAGAGGCAGGTGGATTTCTGAGTTTGAGGCTAATCTGGACTACACAGTGAGTTCCAAGATAGCCAGAGCTACACAGAGAAACCCTGTCTCAAAAAACAGACAAATCAAGACATTGTGATTACTTGTAATTAATGGGATCACAAAAAAGTTTCTGTTCTTTGTTGTCTCTCTCTTGTGCATTTACATATTTTATTAACAGTATTTGTATTTTTTCTTTAGTTAGACTAAGGACTGCCTTTAGGACGTTGTGCATGTGAGGCAAGGGCTCTTCACTGACCCCCAGCTCTAGCCTAAGAATAGAGTGTAATTTTACCATTATAAGATATGATTTATTTGTTTAGAGTTCAAAATAGTTAATAATCTCCTTCAAAAATACTGTGGCAGGAAGAGCAGATTCAAATCCATGAGTGTTCTCCAGTGTAATCTGTGTCTGGAGAACTTGAGCGTTGTCTCTTGATTGGAGAGGTAGGATCCTGTGAGGGGAGGGGCGGGGCCTGGTGGTGGGGGATGGCTCTGTGGTTAAGGGGCATGTGCAGGTCTTCCTGAGGACCTGAGATCAGTTAGTTCACAACCACCTGTTAACCAGGCAAATTCCAAAGACTCTGATGCTCTGACTTCCGTGTACAGTCAGCCGCACAGGAGTGCACATACCGGTACTCAGAGACACAATATATACACAATTAATTTAAAAATCAATGCTTAGAGAAAAGAATCGCAAGCTGTCGCACTGTTTTCAAGTAACAGGTAACTCCATACGTAGGTGGGTATCCTTCACTCAGACTAGTCTCGGCCGGTCTCCTGTGGCTCTGGTCCGTTTAGGTGGACCTAAGTGGAAAGGGCTTCACTGAAAGGCAGGCAGGCAAAGGCAGTCCTGCTTCCCCTTCAGGCCCTTTTATATCTGGGTCATTATCGAAGAGTGCTGCCCATTCTGGGGCCCGGCATCACCCCATCCCCCCCGCCCCCCCCAGTTAGCCCTTCTAGAAAACACCTTCAGAGACTTAACAGACAGCTCGGCCAGTTTGGGGTGGGTGGGGATCAGCCCTTACTTGATGATTTGTATTAGCTACTCTTCTTGTTGTGCACAGATGTCTGGTAAAAGCAACTTAAGGGAGAAAGGGTTTATTCTGTCACAGTTCTGGGGACTATATAGTCTAGCAGAGAAGGCAGGGCTCTAGGAAGTTGAGGTGGCCGGCCACATTGTGTATGCAGTCAGGATGGAGAGTTCCCACCTTACTTTCTCCTTTATATTTAGTCTGAGACCCCAGTCCATGCAATGGGGCCTCTCACCTCTAGTATGTCTTCCCATCTCAATTCATCTAATCTAGAACCCGCCTTACAGACGTGTCTCCTAGACAGTTCTAGATGACAGTTGTTAACAAGTTGTTAACCTCTCCATGAAAGGGACAAGTCGAGGAGCAGAAGTTCACACCCCCCCCCCTTTATTTTGCTATTGACCATTGTACAGCGTTGACAACATGGAACCTAGGGGACGAGCAAGGGTTTGATGGCAACAATGTGTGACAGAGGCAGCTGCACCCAGGGGCAGCAGTAGCCATGCTAACAGACTATAATGCCCAGTAGGAACAATGCCAGCTTCTAATTAATGCAGTGGATTCCAGAAATCCATGTTTTTAAAGGTTTATTTTATTGATGTATATGTTCCTGTATGTGTGTGTGCAAGTCTTTTGACATCTGAGGAAGTCAAAAGAGGGCATCAGATCCCCTGAGGTAGAGTCAAAGGTAGTTGTGGTGGTTGCCCAGTGTGGGTGCTGGGCACTGAACCCCAGGTCTCTCTGTAGGAGAAGTGAACACTCTTTTTTTTTTTTTTTTTTTTTTTTTTGGTTTTTCGAGACAGGGTTTCTCTGTGTAGCCTTGGCTGTCCTGGAACTCACTTTGTAGACCAGGCTGGCCTCGAACTTAGAAATCCTCCTGCCTCTGCCTCCCGAGTGCTGGGATCAAAGGCGTGCGCCCCCACGGCCGGCAGAAGTGAACACTCTTAACCACTGCTGTCTCTGTAGCTCAACAGTTCCAGTCTCAATTCAGAGCTAAGAAAGGAAGAGAGAAGAACAGGAATGATCGCTGTGAGGGTTACCTCTTGGTGTGTCAACCTGATTGAATCTGGGATCAGTTAACAGACCTGCCTCTGTGAGGCTGTTTTCTGGAAGGATTAACTGAGGGAAACAGCCTACCTTAGAGTGGGCATCACCTTCTGGTAGTGGCCTCCACATAAAGAGGTCTGAGGGAAAGCAGGACTGCTTTTGCCTGCCCGCAGTCACATCCTGCTGGGAAGTGCAAATACTCCGTGGCATCCACCCCTTGTCCACACTAGAACCTTTCTAGTTGATACCAGTGACTCTGTAGGAATCCTCCAGAACCTCAGTGTTGACACATCCAGCCTCAAGGACTAGGGAGCCATGGGGCTCTCGCTTCTCCAGTGTTTAGACAGCCATTGTTGGTCTACTCAGTTCATGTCTTATAGGCCAATCTAATAAATGTCCTGCCTGCCTGCCTGCCTGCCTGTCTATCTATCTATCTATCTATCTATCTATCTATCTATCTATCTATCTATCTATCTATCTATCAATCATCTATCTATCTTTTTTTCTTTCTATCTTTCTATCTGTAATATAAATGTATACCCTCTATTGACTTGGTTTCCCCCCACGAGAACCCTAATATAATTGCTTACTTGGTAAAGGTACATTTTTAAAAATCAGTATAAAATATTTCAGAGAAAGATTTAAAAGTATTCTGTACTCAGAATCCTAGTTCTGTGAAACATAAAAAGAAAATATCATACATATCGCCATGCTAAAATCAGCAAGCAAGCACTCATTTATATGTTTTAGATGAAAATGTGTGATAGGTACTGATGTCATTCCACCTGTCTCAACAGTAACCAACACACTCCAACTTGTCAACTGTGGATACATGGCATCTGGTGGATTAAGTCCTCTTCCATCACATTCTTCTTCTTTCTATAGCTTGAAAACAGCTTTGTTCTTTTTAAAGATTTATATTCGTTATAAATATTGAGATCATACATACAAGTACAAAGAGTGAAGCGGGTTCAGTTGTTGGGGTGCATGTGAGCCCAGCTTTCCCTGGATGTGCACCTATTAGCAGAGCACACAAAGGGAATCCTGCTGGCTGTCACCTCCTTTATGTGCTTAATCCCAAGTGCCATCGGTGAATTCCCATGTCATCAGATCCAGATCAACACTGTCATTTTGTGACTCCAGGACCATCATTACTTTAGCTGATAATTTTAATGCTTCTGATGAACAACCAGTATTTTTCAGCATTATACAAAAAAAAAAAATGGAGAGTGAAATCTTTGTCTTTAGGGTTTTGTATGCTTTGGCAATTAATGCCTTGGGGAGATGATGAGAGATGGTGTTTCTGGGTCAAAGGTACATTCATTTAATATGATCATTCCTACCATCCCTGGGCACTTGAAACAGGGACTAGACAAATTTATTCACCACCAGTAGCTCATGAAAGGCTGAGCCCCAGCCCCTCACCAGTCCAAGGCTTTGCCATTCTTCTGAAGAATTCTCTTCATCCATCCTCTTTCCACCATGTCCTTCTTTGTAGATGCTTTTTTGCATAGGTTCCATGCTGAGTTTTTATCCACTTGTCTGTAATTGATGCTTTTTCTGTCTGGATCTGCCATTTGCTTAAGAAGACCTCGATTCCTTTTGTCATTTTGGTCACTACCTGAGCCTTCGTTTAGGACTTAAATTGGATGACGAGATCTAACCATGGCTGCCATCTCCTAATTTATTCATTTGGTGAAGGGAACTATGGCCTTCATTTCCCTCAAAAATTGTCACCACTCCTACAACCCTGGGCAGCTTGGTTGGATGGGGGTGAGGGGGAGTACAGGTTTCATATCATCTGAGTAGGCGGACCACTTTGGTGACGAGTAGGGTAAGTGACATTCCCCAGTTCATCCAATGAATTTTCTCCTCTTTTTACAAAAAGTACTCCAAATGAAACAAATAGAGTTAAAACACATCCTCTGCCACCTACATAGCTTGTATGCAACATGGCCCCTCAGGAAGAACTAAGCTTTTCAATGGCTGTTTCTCCATCTCAGAGTTGATATAATTCTTTGCTTAAATCTATGACTATGGGGCTGGTGAGATGGCTCAGTGGGTAAGAGCACCCGACTGCTCTTCCAAAGGTCCGGAGTTCAAATCCCAGTAACCACATGGTGGCTCATAACCATC
>NC_034599.1:54041463-54042579 GCF_900095145.1 Mus pahari | reverse complement strand
AGTGCCACTCCTTGGGCCAAGCATATTCAAACCACGACAGTATGGTACATGTTGGTGGGGTTGAGAGTGACATTTTAATACTCTGTGTAAAGATCAGATCAGAGCCATTGGCATACCCAGCTCTTCAGAGAGACTTCATTTCTCTGTGTTTGGAACCATTCAGAATCCTAGTTGTTGCCAGTCACAGTTATCCCACAGAGTCACAGACGAGTGGAGGTTATGCTTCTTGGTTTTTGTTAGTTTGTTTCTTTGTTTGTTTTGTTTTTGTTTTTTGAGACAGGGTTCCTCTGTATAGCCCTGGCTGTCCTGGAACTCACTTTGTAGACCAGGCCGGCCTCGAACTCAGAAATCCACCTACCTCTGCCTCCTGAGTGCTGGGATTAAAGGCGTGTGGTATCACACCGGGCTGAGGTTACTCTTCTTATCCAGCCATACCCTATACTTACTCATCCAGCTCTGAGAACTGCCATATATTCTCCACTTTTCTGAGAATAATGTTTAAATCCACATATAAGCAAGAACTTGCCATGTTCAGGAGCTGACATCATTCTTTATAACCATTCTCTATGGCCCAATCTGTAGGAGAACTCAAAGATATGTCAGCTGACATCTTGGTCCATAGACTTTGAACGTATAGCTGTACTTGATGGCCACAACTCCGAGTTGAGGCACAGGGCACGCTGTGGCTATCTGTAGCACATATACCTGTCCCCTGTCTATGGACTTCTCTTTCTACTCAGAAGGCTTCAGGGCAGCTGAGGAGTCACCTCATTCAGAAAGCTATCTCCAGGTAGAGACCAGGGCTGTCGCGAATATCACCTATGAAAGAGATTGCTATGCAAGAAGCAGTCATGTGTTCACAACCAGAGTACAAGAGGCTACAGAGTATCCCTGTGAGAACCCCAGTTTTTCGGGGGGGGCTGGTTGAGGAATTGTGGATTTCTTCTCAAGGATGAGGATTGAACCTCTGACCTTGCTCATGATAGACAAATGCTTTACCACTGGGCTCTGTCCCTGACTCCACAGTCTTTTAGGAATCCTACCCAACTGGTCTTTAAAAAAACACAGAAGAAAAAAAAGAAAGAAAGAAAAAAAGGAAGGAAGGAAGGAAGGAAG
>NC_034599.1:54022293-54041083 GCF_900095145.1 Mus pahari | reverse complement strand
TCTCTCTCTCTCTCTCTCTCTCTCTCTCTCTCTCTCTCTCTCTCTCTCTCTCTCTCAGCACATGTATAAGTCCCAGGTACAATACACAAGGCATAGATACTTTTGGAGGCCATCATTCAGTTGACCATGACATTTGGTGGGGGGTGTATCGGGATTTGCCTAAGATAAAATTCCCTTCAGGAGCATTCCCAAGAAGAGCCACACTCTTCTCTACCCTTCACAGGCATCTTTCTACCCAGTGCCAGTTGGCCTAGGCCTCCCTGATGCAACCTTGCCAGACTCCCACCACTATGTACTGCAGCTCAGGTGAGGCTGGGTACCTGGCACAGCCTTCTGCCCCTGGAAGGCTAAGGACATATGTGGCTGCTACTTTCACCCAGAGCTATGAGTTGCCCAGTCTGTCTGTTCACTGTTGTTTCCTGAAGCTGGGCCAGTATGTCTAGGAAAAGCCCAAGGACGTTGGGCTTGGTCCAACAAGCCCATAAGCACAACGCTTGGCTTTCCCTCTACAGGGGGCCATTAGAGGCTAGAGCTAATGTTCCAGTAGAATTACAAATACCATAATGGTATTATAGCCAAGGCCCCAGGAAGAATAAAATGCCACCCTGCCAATCATCCCCTGCCCCTTGAGATCCCATATGAGGAGGAGTGAAAGGATAAAATGCCATTTGTTATTGGCCTGTGGGTAGCAGAAGCTACCATGCAGAAGCTGGGGAAGGGATGAGTGTATTAGATGGCTGGAGTCTAAATGAGGTCCTTCATCCCCCCCCCCATCTGAATCTAAATCTTGGGCTAGCACATGCAGGTACTTATTCCAAAAGGTACTAATCTAACTCACACCCTAACGCTCTTGTTCAGGGTTAGGGGGTCATGGCCAGCCCAGTGCTGAGGTAGAAGCCTGACCTGGATCTGATCACTGTATCCAGGCAGGAGGCCAACGCATGGCCAGTAGAGGAGGCTAACACATGGCCAGTAGAGGAGGCTAACGCATGGCCAGTAGAGGCTTAGACCTTCCTAGAATCAAATCAGGAAGAAGGAAAGAGAAAGTGCAGTGGGTAGATGGATGCCTTTGAAGTGCAGAAACACCACAGCTTATCGATATGTGCTGTCACGTGGGCCTCAGGGGTCTGGACCTTGGTCAGTCAGATGAGTAACCATGGAATCTTGAGAGCACAGCAGGGAGAGAGGAAGGAGTTGGAAAGAGGCTGTGCTGACACACAAGAGTAGGTAGCATGACTTCAGACTTCTGAGTTCTTCCTAATGGATGTCCCTCACCTGGAGATTGAGGAGACAGTACTCCATGTCTCTCGTAAACATCAGTCTAGACATCTTGGCAATTAAACACAGGTCTATCTGCTTATTCACTCCAACCAGTGGACTGATGTGCCACTAAAGAGATTCACTAAGCCAGAGACCTCAATGGTACAGTCACTTTGAGACACGCTTCCTGCTCTAGTCTGTGATACTGGGGTGGCTGTTGCCTAAAATACCACGCATATCCTTAATGCCTGAGATTCATAGGACCATACGGGCTTTTAGTTTCTGTTCACAGAACTTCCTGGTCTGGCTTTGGGAACACAGATGGCTTTCCGGTGTTCAGTGAATTATCAAGAGCCTTGCCAGAAAGTGAATGGATGCCCAGGTCTGAGTTAGATGTCCTACCTACCTGGTGCCTCCCTGTGTGCCCCACACTCATCTGAAATCACCATTTACTAGTCTATCTCCCCTTAGTAACAGTGACTTCTTTGAAGTCAAGGACTGATTGGATTACCCCCCCCCATCCCCACCATTCTCCTAACCTGTCATAGGTTGTCACACAGAAGAAACTTAGCTTAGTAGCTGCTGGTGAATACCAAATCGCTCCAATGCCCATTCTCCTGCACTGGGTGCCAGACCGTGTTCCGGGAATTGACTGGCATTTCTGTATAAACGCTGCAGACATTTGTTCCAAAGTGACCTCAACCCCCAGAGCAGGTTTCTTCTACAGGTGGACCTACCTGCCAGCATGAACACAAGAGGTCCCCAGGGACGAGTTCTTGGAAGAAACCAATAGCCATGGCAGCCAAGGCCCTGAGAGGAGCCATTCTCAACCCCATCCAAACAGTCCTTGCCAACCCCAGGCTCCCCAGGCTTGGCACTTTTAGAAGAGCCTTTGTGCTGATTTGCACACTTTCCAAGCTTACCCAGGCTCACACGATCTGATCCTGTCCTATTCGCCACTCAATCAAAGAAGGTAGTGTGTGTGTGTGTGTGTGTGTGTGTGTGTGTGTGTGTGTGTTCAAATTGCTGAAGGCATCAGGACTGTGGAACCCATAACTGATCCTAGACACCCGGACACTTCCCTCACCTCCTCCTGGCACTTTACCTCCACAGCATCCACTTAACTGTCCTTGGCCTGCTCTGCTGTTGCCAATAATTCAGTAATGTCACCAGAAGAAGAAGAAAGCTGGGAACAGGCAACTTGTAGCTTTCACTTTAAAAGAAAGGGACACAGCTTGGGGAGATGGCACACAAGCACAAAGAACTGAGCTTGACTCACCCAAACCTATATAAAGAGACTGGGCATGGTGGCAGCTGCAATCCCTGTACTCAAGAGGTAGCCAGAGGCTAGAATCAGCGAGCTCCAGACTGACCGAGAGACCCTGTCTTTAAAGTGAAGGTGGAGAGCAACTGAGACACATGACATTGACCTCTGGCCTCCACATGCATGTGTGCACACTTATACACACACACACACAGAGAGAGAGAGAGAGAGAGAGAGAGAGAGAGAGAGAGAGAGAGAGANAGAGAGAGAGAGAGAGAGAGAGAGAGAGAGAGAGAGAGAGAGAGAGAGAAGCATGGAAAAATTCTCTGGGGAGAGCCAAGCCTGAGCTTTTCAGCAGTGAATCTGGCACAGGTTCGTGGAGCAGCTCACTGACTGCTACCCACCCAAGCCCTGCTCCACTCCAGGCAACATACCCACTCGCCACTGCTCCTATCCATGGACCAGACCTCTGGGTCTGCACTGCCAATCAGTCTCCAGCCCCTCATTGCCATCCACTATCTGAAGCCAGTTCTATGTTCTCCACATCATTATTTAGCCCTACCTTAATCTGGCCATGCCAATGGAAGGGGGAGCATCTTAGTGACTTGCAGGGACTGTGATCCTGCCAAGTGACAATTCTCAGGACTGTAGGACCCTTGCTGACACAATGCTGGGGTGAAAAATACAGAGGGCAGCTTCACTCTATTTGGAACCTGCCTTCTCTACTCTTCAGGCTTTAAGTCATGTCCCTCCTGCTGTTCCTCCTGTCAGTTTACTTTGTCAAGAAATTAAGCGGCAGGAAGTTGGCTTGTGTGTATGTGCATGTGCGTGTGCATGCACATGCATGTGTATATGTGTTTTGTATGTGCACATTTGTGGAGGTCAAAGGACAGCCTTGGGTGTCCTTTGGTCTCAACTTGGATAAAAGTAGTGGGTGAAGACCATGATGTTTGTGGAGCAACAGGCATAAAATACTGTGAAAGGATTCCTGTATGTGGGGAAAGACTAGAAGAAATAGTCAACAAATCCTCAAAGACTAACAGCCTAGAAAACTAAGGCTGTGGTACGGCCATTAACACAAATAGTAAGGGCAGGAAATATATCATCATCAGGATACACTGAGTTGGAGGTTTGGGCAAGATACTCAGCATTACTGTTTAGGAAGCAGGAATGCCGACCTCAGTTTGGAGAAGGGTGATCAGTTAGAGCTACAGGAATTGTCTGCATATAGTGGACAGATAATAGCATAAAATTAAATGGAAGTTTTAAGGGAAAAATTCCCTCTGCCTAGAAGGCTTTCTCCCTTTGGCTTCTGCCCTAGTTATTGTTCATTGAAAACCTCAAACCAGTGACTTAGAACAATGAGGATTTTATTACCCGAACGCCCATGATTCTGAGCAGTCACTGTGCTTAGGGAGATCTTGATCAGAGTCCCTAGGACAGCCATGCAGTCCATAATGTCATCTTGGTCTGTGACAAGGTACATGTTTGTGGTGGACCCATAGGATTCTATTGCCTTATGACATCATAGCTGTGTTAGTGATATAAATATGCTAATGATGCAATATACTAATGATGAGTTCTTGGAACACATCCCATTATTACTGGATACAAGACTTTGACTATGACCAGATAAGCCCTCTAGAGACATCTCCATCATGTGTCCAGAGTCCAGGCTAGAAAGGACAGACAGGAAGTAGAGCCGTTGGTGCTCCACAGGGCTTTCTCTGCTTCCACTTTATTTTCTTAGTCCAGGAGGGAGGGTAGCCACACTCTCATGGGTGGTTCCAGTGCACCCACATAAGACTGGGCATCATGGTTTAGCTCTATAACAGGAAGATCACAGGACCTTGTTAACCTGTCAGTTAACAATTGTTAACCAATTAGTGAGAGCAAGGTACAGCAAGAGACCTGTGTGGAAAAACAAAACAAAATAGAACTTGGAGAGTGATGGGAGAAATCACCTGATTGTCAAACTCTGACCTTCACACATCTCACACCTCTCTCTCTCTCTCTCTCTCTCTCTCTCTCTCTCTCTCTCTCTCTCTCTCTCTCTCTCACACACACACACACACACACACAGGAGAGTGCACATATACTCACACACACTCACATACTCATGCACACTCACAGTCACATATACATACTCACACATACTCTCACACACACCCTCACATACATATATATACACACATACTCACACACATTCTCTCTCACACACATAGTCATGTATATACATTCACACACATACCCATACATACTCTCACTCACACATACTCTCTTACACTCACACACACTCATGCACACACTCACATTCAAACACACATATACACATACTCATGTACATGCACACTCACATACACACACACTCTCACACACAATTCACATTCTCTCTCTCTCTCTCTCTCTCACACACACACACACACACACACACACACACACACACACACACACACACACACACACAGACCCAATGCTGCAAATGAGTATTTACTCAGACATTTCTGATGTGAGAAAGGGATGGGCACACCTGGAAGATAAAGGAGGACCTGGAAGAATTCATTCCTTTCCATTCAGCAATTCCATCCTTAGAGATTAAGTCAGGGCAGGCAAATAGTATCTGTACTGAGGATGCTTGCTGAAGTTGATGTTATGATAGCAAAATACTGGACAAATTAAGCATTCAAGTAAAGGCTGGTTAAATAGATTACACTTAATTCACTTGCTAAAACATTATGTACTCATTAAAAAATAATTTTTTGAAAACTATTTGTTAGCAGAAGAGCACACTTACAACACAGAGTTCTCTGTAAATAAAACAGAATAGAAACCGCATAAATTATAGGAAGTCGTATGATCTCCACTTCATTCCAAAATTAAATATGCATGAAGACTAAAAGTAAATCCCTACGAAATGTTAACAGTAGTTATGTCTAAGTGATGGAATTACAGGCAGTTTAAATTCTTTTTTTCTGTACGCCTTTCTGTCGTATTTTTTAAAAAATAAGCATGATGGTTTTGTCATTAGGTAAAAGAAGATACTATAAGGGGAAACGACTCAATAATCTTTCCAGTTACTGGCTTAAATGATTAGCCAAATGGAGAAAACTTTGCTTTGGTCTGTAAAATAAATTAAATAATTTATGATAAAGGTCTTGGGATAGAATAACTCACACTTTCAGACACCCAACCATGCAGGCAAGCAGGCATGGATATGCACAGAAGTGCTATCTTTGAGGTGTGAAATTTCACACATGCTGCAGCATGCGTGTCCTGGGGAGCATTTCCTTTAATGGCACATAGAAACCATTGCTGTCCTCCAGCCCCAACTGAGACAGACTCTAATGGTCCTCAGAAGTGCTGAGAGAAGTCCTGAGTCAGCCTCAGACTTTCTGGGTAATGAGGACCAGATCTATTAGCCTCTTTGAGTTGCTGAAGCCCTCTCTCTGAGGTCATGGAAGTCCATGTCTATCCTGAGGGCAAAGTGGAAGAAACTAAAAGCCATAAATAAGGTGGTTTCATACAGAAGCCCAGGCTGAGGGGACAGGGATAGGGATAGTGATAACACCATTGTTTATGAGTGAACAGCAGGCCCTGTGGATGAGGGTCTTCCCAGGATCCCTTTGAGGCGGCACTCACTCTTGTGAGTACCTAGCACATGATGATGGAGCTACCCTGATCCCTCCTCTGCTCCTCTGCCAGGACACGCATTTTCACAGGACCTAGTCACTATCCCATCACGAGGCTGCCTCTCTCCGGGAGGTGTATTCTGCAGTGATGACAGGGTTCCTAAAACCTGACTTCTACACGGACACCAAAGTTAGCCCTGAGGATGCATACGGTCAGTATTCAGGCCTTTCCTCAAGTGCCATGATCCAGGATGTTAAATCATGTTTGTGAAATGTCAAGGAATCCATGCCCTAAATGTACCACAGACAGGGCACACAGTAGGTGATACCCAAGGATGGGTGGTAGCCAAGTATAATACAGGGTATGATTCTAGTCTTCAGAAGCATATTGTGCAAAGTGTAGCTGAAAGCCGAATATATTGTTGGAGATTATTTTACTTAATACTAGCAATTCAAATAGCAGAAGACCATCTGGAGCATTAAATAATTGAATAATGAATGTGTTTGTCAAGAAGGAAGCAGGCTTTAGTGGGAAAGATGAGAAAGCAGTCTGTAGCAGAGACGGAGGGGGAATGTTGGCAGTCCCAAGGAGTTCTTCAACAGGAGTAACATGGAATTTTTATTAATTTACTTTTTGCATCCTCTGTATCAATGTCACAGCACTTTCTTCCAGCCGACAGCTATGATGATGCCGGTAAATTTACAGTTACACAAAGAAAGGGGTAAAGGGAGAGGAGCAGCAGTGTCAGTCTACACCAAGCGTCATGTGCCAGGGATGGGGCCAAGAGCAGACACAAATCTACATCTGGACCCGAGTTGGCCACTCACCAGCTCTAGCTTGAGGTCAGAGACATCTATCCTTGGAATCAAATGGTTGAATCAGAGTACCTCTCCTACAGAACAATTGGAAAGATTTAATAAGATCATTTTTAAGTGTGTGTGTGTGTGTGTGTGTGTGTGTGTGTGTGTGTGTGTGTGTGTAGAAGCTGGGGACTACCTTGAGTACCTCCCTTGATTGCTCTCCATTTTAATTGTTTATTTTTCAAGACAGGGTCTCTCTATGAAGCCCTGGCTGTCTGGGAACATACTATATAGACCTGACTGTCTGGAACTCACAGAGATCTACATGTGTCTGCCTCTCAGGTCCTGGGATTAACCTTGTGTACCACAACACCCAGCTCCATTTTAATTTTTGAGTCAGGGTCTCTCTCTGAACCCAGAGCTTATTGATGAGGCTTGCCAGCCAATGAGCTCTAGGGACCCACCTGTCTCCATCTTCCATCCCTACCCAGTGCTGAAGTTACAGATACCTAACTCCATGATCAATGTTTATGTCGGTACTGGGATCCAAACTCATGCTTGTTTGGCAGACAGTTTGCTGACTGAGCCATCTGACTGTGCCATGTTTGGGTGCACCCTCTCCATACTTGGGAGATTGGTGCTATTTCCTCGTGGATACCCAACTCCCTTATTTAAAATGTAATGTTTAAATATAGCCTGTTTTCACCCTCCCATGATCATGCAGTGTCTCCTCATCCCATAATTCACAATACAATGTTATATAATTCATTGCTCTGGTGTAATCTTTAGGGAATAGTGATAAGAAAGAAGTTGGTACAGGCTCAGTGCAGTCAGTTTTAAAAACATAATTTTAGCTGTGGTTGGTTAATTCTGTTGATGAGAACAACATAATCCTGAAGGGCCAACTATAAATGCTAAGTAAGAGTGAACAGCACTAATGGGTAGCCAGAAAGAGCTTAAGAGGCAGAGGTGGTGGACCTCCTGGCAAAACATTATTTGCTGAATATGACAGGTCCCCTATATGCGTGACTTCACAACAGCTTCGACTACAAAAAGAAGACCTGTGTGAGATCAGACCCACCCACTTCCCAGAATGGAAGAGGGAGAGGCCCAGGAAGTCCTGCCCCTAGCTGAGAAGCTATGGGTAATTGAGAGCTGCTGGGTGTGTCAGAGGATGTGGCAGTGAGAGGCCACATGTGACTGAGAAGGTGGTCCCATACCCATGAACATAGAGACAGCATTAAATAGACTCTGGATTAATGGTAGAGAAGAAGAAGAAGAAGAAGAAGAAGGAGGAGGAGGAGGAGGAGGAGGAGGAGGAGGAGGAGGAGGAGGAGGAGGAGGAGGAGGAGGAGGAGGAGGAGAGGGAGTGGCAGAGATAAAGAAGTAATGGAGGGAAGAGAGATGGGTGAATTTGCTTAAGACACATTAGTTATGTGTATGAAATCTTCAATAAAGAGTTGTTACTAATAACATGGATTTTCCCAGTCTGTTCCTCCAAACTGTCTAAGCTCCATCAAACACTTCAGGAGGCTAAGGCTCATGTGTCCATTATTTCTCTACCATGTGCCCAGCATGTAGCAGACCCAACATGAGGAAAAGGTTCAATAACTATAGACACAAGGAAAATCTACACTTTGCCACCGTTTCCTGTGGTCAGTGACTTTTTGGTTTTAGTTTTATGTCATTGATTTCCATTTTGCTGTTATTCAAGTGCTTTATAATAAATTACAGAAATCATGACCCTTTTTTTCTTATACATTTCAGTACATATCTAAAAATAACTTACTTGCTTCAGAACTACAATATTAGCATACCAAAGAAAGTTAATAATTCCCCAGTATCATATATAACTACTTATTCAGGGTTCTTCACTTATTCCTCAGACATTCTATTATGGACGATCTCTTTCCAGCAGAGTCAGAATCGGAGTGGAGAAGGGGCTGTCTTATGTCCCATGTGGAAACAGCCCTTTGCTGTTGCATGTAACGCTGGCTTATTAAAGATGCTGAAGAATAGATTATCTAGTTAGGTGACACCTAGCATTCTTCTGTACCCCCTCCCCCCGTCTTTCCCATGAGAGGAAAGCTAGTTCTAAGTTGTGGTATTATTCAGGTTAAATCTTTTCACATAGAAGCTATGGTAGATGACGCTGTAGCTGGAACACTGAATCACTCTGAGAATTTCATGTCAGGTTGGTCTAACCCAGTGATGCTAAGATTGATCATCAGCTTGAAGTGGAGGTGGCTTGATCCCTCATTGCAAAGTCCTCTACTCTTTTATCATTAGCAAATAGGCTGTAAGGTGAAAATTGATACCTGGTAAATTCAGAGCTCACCATCAACATTTTAGCATCTAGTGATGAGCTTCACCTGAATCAATTATCCCACAAGGGGTTGCAAAATGCTAATTTTCCAATCACACCCTCCCTTCTTTATTTATTGGCTTATATGCTTGTGTAACAAAGGGCTTTCTCTCATCAACCGGGATATATAGCTCCTCATGGAAGACAGGATACGTGTGCAGCATTCTTCCCTTTAATAAGCCATGCTCAAAATAAGTTATTGGTAAATGGAAGCATGTTTTAAATGTTAGAATTAAAGCAAAGCTGTGCAGGGAGTTCCACTGTCCCTTAGCTGAGCAATTATTTTAGCATAAGCCTGGGAAGGGGTGGGTGCACTAGACTGTGACCACTGTGCAGAATGCTCAGTGCAAATCTCACATCTGAATCCTCAGATTTTTAAGGATAAGGTTGACTGATCCTAAGTCTAAAAGTTGTTATTGCATCTCAGCAGATCCTGGTTATATGGTTCATGGGCCCAGTGATAATCTTTCCCTTGTGATTATAAATGACTTTTTGAAAATACATCTGTGTGTGCATCCATCTCTCTCTCTCTCTCTCTCTCTCTCTCTCTCTCTCTCTCTCTCTCTCTCTCTCTCTCTGTGTGTGTGTGTGTGTGAGTATGTGCACACACACACATTTGCAGGAGGAGTGTGTGTCATCAGTAGTTGCACCTTTTGTTTGAGACACAATCTTTCATTGGTCTGAGACTTCACCACAGGCTGGCTAGCTGGCCCTTAATCGCTAGGGAATCTCCCTGACTCCACCCCCCACCTTGCCAACATTGGAATTACAAGTGCATGCCATCACACCTGGCTCTTTACATTGGTTCTGAGGACCCCACACTCAGGCTGCCCCCCCTTTGAGGCAAACACTTGACCATCTCCACCACCATACAAGTTCTTATAGCATATTTTTCCCAATGCTCCCCTGGGGAGAGTGCTCATTCCAAGGGTTTGTGGAATAAGACTTCCAACTTAACTTTTTTTTTTTTTCAGATTAAATTTTTTATTTTATTTTTTTATTTTGAGCATTTCAGTGAGAATTCTTGATTCCAAATTCTCAAATCAGTGTAAATGGCTCCCTCCCTCCCACTGACTACACCTTTCACATGTGTCTGGGCCAGCCGCTAAAACCCCAGGTTCTCTCTCCAGACGAACAGCACAGACTACACTGAGTTCTTTAATGTGGTCTCGTAAATCCAGCCCATCTTATTGCCTCTCCATTCCCAGTCTCAGCTTCTCTCCCTCCCTCACTGAGCCCAGCATGGCTGCAGGGTGCTCTCTTCCTGAAATCAGAGGCAGACTGTCCTACCCTCTCTCTGACCCCTTTGCCGCCAGGCTGCAACATAAGCTCCCATCTAATTGCTGCTCTGCCTCTCTCAGCAGAACGTGACCTCGTTCTGGGTCCCTCTCTTAAAGCAACTGTCTGTGTTTTTCATTATGTTTGCCAAGACGTATTAGTTTGAACTTTTCCCGGACCTAACTGGGTTGGCTCCTTTTCCTTTAAACCTCTGAGGTAGCAGGTTCAAGAATGCAGCCTTTGGTGGGAGGAGGGGTTTGACCTAGAAGCCTTCGCAGTGAGCTTGCAGTCAAGACACTTGTGATAGTCATAGAGTCCTACGAAGACTTACGTGTGGACTGTCCCTTTAAGAAGTGGGCAGACTCTGGGTCCAACTTCAGACCTCAGTTAGAAGTTGAAGCCACAAAGGGAACACACACAGCCTGCCCAGAAAGCTGCCCAGCCTTGCCATGGACCGTCTCCTACCAGTCTGTTACCCGAAAAGCCCATCCCACGCAAACACAAATGTGAACACTCTCTAAACATCGAAGCCTTCGAGTGAGCCTCCACCCTGCAAAGGAAGTTAAGAGCCAAGTTCCTGGGGCGCCCTCCGCTTCTGTGCTTTGGCCAATCACCCAGCAAGAAGCAGCACCTCCCGCCTACACTCGATGCATGCTAGTGAGAATTCCTTATGATTTCTGTGAGGATGTCATCTGCAGCTTAAGTGAATAATTCCCTTGGAAATAAAAGTGTTCATGAGCCCTGGAAGAAGAGAGGAGACACGCAGGGATGGGAATGCTAATCAGAACGAAGGGAGTTTTCCAGCTTTTAGCTTCGCTAGGAAAAAAAAAAAAGTAAGATAAAAGTCATCTATAAAAAGTGCTGGAAGGGCTTCACGCAGCCTGGGGCTTGTGCCAAGGGACAGATTTCCTCCACCAACTCCATTCCTTCCAGGCCCCTTTCTTGTGTGTTCGCCTTTGCTTTCTTCTCTCCTTTGTCTTTTAAGCAGCCCCTACTCGGTTTGGGTGGCCATCTTTAGGGCCAGGGAAGCTTGTATTGGGCAAGTCTTAGAAACAAGTGGAGCAGCAGAGGGGGATACCACACCATTTTGGAATGGCAGCAAGGAGACCCCGTGTCAGCCTGGTAGGCCCAAGATCAGATCACATGTAGCACTCCCCGCTTCCCCTCTCGGGCTGTCACTTGCCCATCGCCTCCTTCTGGTCCTTCCTCTCCTGCAAGCCTGCCCTTTTGGTGTCCAGATAGATGACTATAGGCGTCTGCCAGGCACCAGGCTGTCTTTTTTTGAAGCCCCTCCCTACTCTTGTTTCTGACAGGGCTCCTCTGTGTGCCTTAGCATATCGCAGGATGGCCTTCTCCTGACTCCGTCTTCCACATGCATGACCCCAGTGTCTTTGTAAATAAAACAGTAGAGGTCAGCTTGCCGAGGAGAGAAAAATACATAAACCAATATGCAAATAAGTCCACACCAGACTCTGCAAATCAGTGATGGTGCAGCTTTTCTGCTGAGCTCTGTCTGAAGTGCCATGGCTCCGGCTGTGGGCTTTGCGAGAAAGTGAGCCAGATGGAAAATCTCTCCTGGATTGACTTTACTTAAACATATCCCAGGGGCCAACCTAACCGCTGGTTCAGTCTCAAATTTTGATTTTTTTCCATCTTTTAATTCCCTGCATCTCAAAGAGATTTTATTGTGGGCCCATGAGATACCCTCAGTTCGGTGGAGAATCTTTTTGGAATTTTGACCAACCACTCTGAGAAAACAGTGATGGGAATTTCTGTCATTGGCCACAGAAGGCTCAGATGCTCCCAACCTCGAGGAGAGAAGCTGTGGGGTAATGTGTAGAGGGAAAGGTAGTGTTTTCTCATGCTGAATCGAAAGACCAGGCTCTTACCGTTCACACAGACTCAGTCATCATGCTACTGGGGTGAGGTCTCAGAGAAGGTAGAAGGAACTTCCAATTCTGTGCATCCTTATGTACCTGGGCAGAACAGAAAGCCATAGACTTCCGAGTCTGGCTTCATAGTCTTCTTACCAACTCACGGCCTTGCACCCAACCTGCTGCCAGTCTCCTCTGTCTGGCTACGTTACCAACTGATTCCCCTCCAACCCCCCGCTCCCTTCCATCTCTTTTCTTTCCTGATTCCCTCATCTCCTCCTCTATTTCTTTTCTCTCTTCTCTTTTTAATTTAATTTTAAAAAATGATTCACTTTACATTCCACTCTCTGCCCCCTCTCAGTCACCCCCTCCCACAATCCTTCCCCCATCCCTGGTCCCCTTCTCCTCTGAGAGGCTAGGCGCTCCCTCTCCCACTGAGGCCACACAAGGCAGCCCAGTGAGAACATATCCCACGCCCCTGTTGTGGGAAAGGACAGGAGAGATGGCCAGATGGCCATAAAATGAATGGAAATTTGCAACTGATGGGCGTCAGAAGGTAGGGGGTGAAACAGAGGTCTGGGAGAAGGAGTGCACCCAAGAATCAATGGGGTGACCTTAGCTCTGATTCATTACATTGAGGATGTGGAACCTGAAGAGGCCACCTCCTGTAGCCAAGTAGGAACTCCAGTGGAGAGATAGAGACACCAACCAACCTACAACACTTCCAACCCCAAATTTATCCTGTTTACAAGAAATGTAGACAAGGGGCATGGAGCAGAGAGACTGAGGGGCTGGCCAACTAATACTTGACCCCACTCGAGATCCTCTTCCAATTCTAAAGAGCAATACTTAGAATATGCTTTAGTCAGTAAGGCACAAAACACTCACCTTGCAAGACTGGGGACCTGAGTTTGCTCTCCCAAACCCAAGTTTTGTTTTGTTTTTGTTTTTGTTTTGTTTTTGTTTTTGTTTTGTTTTTGTTTTTGTTTTAAAGGCTCAGCATGGTGGCACACATTTGTAATCCCAGGTATGGGGAGTTCAGCTAGACTAGCTTACTGGATAACTTCCAGGTTATGGGAGAAACTCTGCTTCAAAAAAAAGGGGAAAATGGGTCCAACTCCACGGAGAATGGTACCCGAGTTGTCCACTGATATCCACAAACACATGCATATACATAACTCCCACACTAACATCCACATGCATGCAATACATGCACAAGAGAGAAGAGTAAAATGATGCTGTATTAGTTACCTCTCTGTTGCAGTGATAAAACACCATGACCAAGGCAACTTAGAGAGGAAGAGTTTATTTCGGCTTACAGTTCCAGGGGTAAGAGCACCCCCAAAATGTCAAGGAGCACAGCAGCAAGTGGTGTCAGTGGCGGGGCAGGAGCTAAGAGCTCCCATCTTGAACTGAAAGCAGAAAGAGAGTAAACTAGAAGTAGGCAAGGCTCTTCACTCCCAAAGTCTGCCCCAGCAGCACACCTCCTCTGGCCAGGCTGCATCTTCTGAACTTCTGAACCACTGCCTGGGGACCAAGCACTCTAACATCTGAGCCCATGGGAACCATACTCCTTTAAACTGCCACAGTTGCCCATGTTCCATCACCTACCCATCATCCAACATGGCCAAACAATGATCAGCTGGTCCTGTTTCAGTTATATACCCATCCCATTTACCATCAAGCCTCAAGGCTTGGAACTTAGATAATGTCAAACAAACCTCAACTACCATTTAATCTGTGATTAATTTACTCTTAAAGCAGATTCCCTTTTGGATGTAATGATTCCATTATGGTACAGAAAAATAATTCTTAACATTTCCAAATAGGTCATCATTGCCCAAATCTCCTTAACACCTAGGTTTATATTTGTTCAAGTCAGAGTCTGGGTAGGAGCTATGTATTGTGTATGTGGCTTTGCATAGTCTTCATGTGGGTTATTTATTGATTGAATCCATTGGGTTACTTGAACTAAGAATTTCACTGACTGCATTGCTGTGGTAGTGTTTAACGAAGTCCTCTGTCCCCTGTGCTTTCTTTATTCTGGTGGACTAAGTGATTTGGAGGCAGGCAGTGGAGTGTATGAGGGAATGTAAGGTCCATCTGCATTTATTTTTCTGATGGCAGCAGCCACTGAGCATCACTGCCTGGATGGACCATTTCCACTACTTCATTGATACTGACAGTCTATTCATCTTCATTTCGGAGCTTCTAGAAGGAGTGATTTCTTTCCCTAGGCCACTCATTCTTTGGAGATCTCGGGCCACATGGCCAGAATATAAAAATGAGTTGTGGCCAGTGTCTTTCACACCTCAATGTAAAAGAAACTTCCTGTTCTCCTTAGCCATCTATCTTCTTTATTCCCCAAATACCTTTCAGAAGTCACTCACTGGCCAATATATTGGCTTTGCTTAAATGTCTATAGAGTCCATACTTAGCAGCAGAGAGACACAGATTGGTTTGAGCAATTCAGAAAAGTTTCTTCCCTCACACCTAGACCGTCTCGCCACATATGGTGTTTGTGCTGTAAATGCACACATCCAGAGCCTTCCTGATGGCTAACAAGCTCCATTCTTATTGTGAAGGGACCTCATCTTGGCCCCGAGGATGAAGAAGGAATACAATCTTTCATAAAGAAGCCATTTCCAGCTCAGGATGGAGATAAGACCAGGGTCCAGCTGCCCACTTCCTGTCACTGGCCTTGCACACTGACCATGATGGCTCCGGTCCCAATTCCTGCTGTTTATGTGTGTTCTGAGAAGACAGTCCCACAGCTCAGCTCTCTTTGTGACTGTGGAGACTAATAGGACACAAACTGAGTGTCTTCTTGTTATACCATACCAATAGAACCAGCTTGCTGACGCCCAATGGGGGAGCCCAGAGGTGACTCTCCCTACATGAGCTGTCAGTAGCGTACTTCAGACTTCTTGGGAATGTGGAGGACCCATCCAAGCAGATAATATTGAAGACCCAGGGTCCCTAGTGAGTGCCAGGCCAGCTGGTTGCAGCAACAGGATCTCCAAGGAGAGCATTTCAATAATCTGGCCTGGATTGCAGCCACAGGCTTGAAAGCCTGCTGGCTACAGGCTGCATCTGTCACCTAGCTCCAGCTGGGATCATGGCTGCCTCTTGGGTGGTATGAGGAGATGTAGTAGCGATAGTGTAGAAACTTCTTGATGCTTTTGTCCCAGTCAGTCAGTTATGGGAACGATGCCAAGTGCGGAGCTAGGCTCCACCTTCCTACCTTTGGTGGCTGTGTCGAAGGTTGGTGCTTGGAGCCCAGTCACATGAGCTTGTGCCTGTCTGCCTATAAAAAGTGTGGAAAGAGGCACGAGGCAGCTCTTCCTGAGTCATTTACCTAAGACCACATTTTCCTCTCTGTGCCAGAGAATGTCCTGGGCTTCCCACCAAACATGGGGGAGGTTTGCAGGCTATGCTCTAGTTACTGCCCAGCATACTGCCCTCTCGGAGTACACGCAGTAGTCTGTTGTTCCTGTTCTAGTCTAAGGAGGAAATGCATTTGCTGTCAGTTACTCTTCTGTTACCATAGTGACTGTGCACACAGTCCACTACACTTAACTAAACCTGTCATATGGGAAAGGGGATTCCTTTTAAATAGGGTATAAAATAAATTCAGGGGCAAGGGGCAATGCAAGGAGATGGTTCAGAGGATAAAGCACTTTCTATGTAAGCATGAGGACCTGAGTTCAGATCCCAGAACCCATATAAATCTGGATGGTGTTGCGTTTCTTTCCCAGTACTTCCATGGTGAGATGCGAGATGGAGACGTTTTAGTGACTTTTCTATTGCTGGGATAAAGCATCATGGCCAAGGCAACTCATAAAAGAAGGAGCTTAATTGGGCTTACAGTTCTAGAGGGTTAGAGCCAGTCCACGGTGGCACAGTGAGGGCGTGGGAGCAGGAGTGGTTAAGCGCTCACATCACACACTGAAGGTAGGACATGATACAAAGGGACTGGGGACAGTCTTGAAGCCTCGAAGCCTGCTCCCAGAGGCACACTTCCTTAAAGAAGCCATACCGCCTAGTTTTTCCCAAACAGTTCCACCAACTGGGGGCCAAAACGTCAATCATATGAGCCTATAGGGCCATTCTCCCTCAAACCACAAGACGGGAGAATCCTTAGACGTGTGAGGACCAGATACCGTGGTGTACGCAGCAGCAAATAAGAGACCCTGTATCAAACAAGGTAAAACGAGATGAATTGTACCTGAGGTTGTCCTCTGACCTCCATACACATGGCACATGACTATATTCCCTCACCCCTTCTATCTTTTACACACAAACGCAAGAGGGTCTTTTTGTTGAAATATAGCCTCATTTTACGTTTGTGAACGGCATATGGGTTCAACGGACTCAATAAATCAGCTGGCTCAGGTTGTTACATCTGCTGAGCACACAGATGAGGAGTTCAAAATTGGGGTGGGGACTCTCTGTCTTCCATGATACTTTGACCTGTACAGTTTGAGTTGGGTGGTGGGGACAGAAGGGGAGGCACACATAAGATCCTGGTGTTGTTGCTCACCTTATGTTCGTGAATTTATTTCCTGCTGAGAGTCAGATGTATCTGGCATGAATCCCACGTCTCTGCCAACTTCACTTTCATGTCTGGGTATCAACAGACCATGCAATATATCCCCACAGTTCAGCTGGATAGGAACCAAGAAAATGTGCAGCTTCTGAGCTGACCCGGGACAGATCTTTTTAAGTCTAGGGCCCAGATCTTAACAGGCTCATACCCATGTCTGCAGAAGCACCAAGGCCTATCAGATTCTGGGTAGTACTTGGGGCTTTCTTTCTTTCTTTCTTTCTTTCTTTCTTTCTTTCTTTCTTTCTTTCTGAAGAAATCAGGAGAAACCAGGCCTCATTTTTTGTCACAAACCAGCTTTTAGGTCAACTCCGATTACTTCTAGGATTCATTAAAAGTGGTCTGGCTGGGACCAAGAACTAACAGAAATAATAAAAGTAGTAGATATGGCTGCTATTTGAAAATATCTTGGCTTCTTTACCTCATGGACACATAGTAAAACATCATTTAACATCATTTCTTGGTCCCACTGTGGTGTGTGTGTGTGTGTGTGTGTGTGTGTGTGTTTGTGTGTGTGTGTAGCCACTTTTGAGGTCTGATCCATGAATTGTGGGCAGAAGTAAAGTATGCCATATCCAAGGTTGAAATTTTCATTGCTGGGCAAGCTACTTCTACATCCCTAATGATTTCTCTCTGTCTCTCTGCCACTGCAGCTGGTTAAGTCTGAAATGGTGGCTTCTCTTGTCAGTTTTAGGAATCATCATGAGGCCCACAGAGCAGACCCCTACTAGGTAAAGACTGTTACCAAATAAGCCTCAATTGTCACAAACTGTGAAGTCTGTCCTGACTCACACACTAAGTCAGACAAAGGTGACTTTTAGGGTACCCAGAGACTGTAGGGCTTTTTTGAATTTCCAGGGTCTGATGTAAGCTCCTGGTGATCCTGTGTTTCCCCAGCAACCGTCTACTTCACTGCCATATCCAGGCTACTTCCAGGTACCCAGAACAATGCACTAGACATCCAAGGTCTTAGCTACCTCATGGTGCACTTCAAGCCTTGAGCATGAGCCAAAGTCAATGGGAGCCCAAGATGTGGTGGGGAGAATCACAGTGCCTGGGGATGTCTGCATCCTAATTCCCAGTATCTGAGACAATGGCAAGGAATGTGACAAAGTAAAGGATTCTGGGACATTGTGATGACTGCACAGCTCAGCACCATGCACAGGGGTCTCAGTTAATCAAAGAGGAAATCCAGAGTCCCAGGGTCACTAAACATTTGAAGATGGAGGCCAAGACCTGGATGTTCAGGGATGGTAATGATCTCCAGAAACCATCAAAGCCAAGGGGACAGTTTCTCCTTTAAGGCCTCCACAAGGGACACCACTTTGCCAACATCTCTGCTGTAGCCCATTGAGACCCATTCCAGTATTCTGAACTTCAGAATGTAAGATCATTTGTTCATGTAGTTTTCATGTATGTATGTATGTATGTATGTATGTATGTCTCAGTGTGGGTATGAGTTTACACATGTGTATTTGTAAGTACATGTAGAAGTGAGAGGTTGACATCAGGTGTCTTCCTTAACAACTCTCCACCTCTCACTGAACCTGGAACTCATTCATTAGGTAGACCAGCTGGCCAGAGCATCTAGATCCTCTTGTCTCTGCCTCCCAAGTACTGGGATTTTTATGTGGTTACTGGGATCAGAACTCAAGTTCTTCCTGCTTATGTGGAAAGTACTTTACAGACGGAACCATCTCCCTAGCCACAGTC
>NC_034599.1:53994793-54017293 GCF_900095145.1 Mus pahari | reverse complement strand
CAAACAAAAAAGGTAGGGGGAGGAAGGTAAGGAAATAAGTGTAGATTAACCCCACTTTGAGATACAAATGTGGGCTTATTAATGCAGTATCAGAGTTCCTTCTGTGTGTGTGTGCATGTGCGTGTGCATGTGCATGCGCACGCGCATGGGAGTCCGTAATCAATATTGCCTTTTTCATCTCTGATTATGTACTGTGTTAGTTTCCTTTAGCTACTAGAACAAATTACCACAAATTCAATGATTTAGCACACAGGCTTATTCTTTCACCATTTTAGAAGCCAGAACTCTGCAATTAGTTTCTCTGGGCCAAAATGAAAGTGTCAGCAGGGCTTGTGCTGGAAACCCTAGGAGAGGCTCTGTCTCCCTCCTTCCTGATGCCTGCCTGCGCTTGTATTCTTTGCCTTTTCCAGCTTCTATTCCCCATATGCACTTCTTGGCTCATGCAGCCTTTGCTCCATCCTCAAAGCCCCAAACATCTTCCAACCAACAATTCCCTAAAGCAGATCAATGCTGTTTGTGTGTGTGTGTGTGAAGTCTCCTTGTTCACACAGATACACATGCATGTGTTTGGAGTCTGGAGGAAGCTTCAGATATTGTTCCTCAAGCACCATCAACCATTTTCTCTTTGAGACAGTATCTCTCGTTGGCCTGGAACTTTCTAAGTAGCCCAGGCTGGTTGGACAGCCAGCCCTGGGACTCCCTAAGTCTCTGCCTCCCCTGTACGAGGATCACAGATCAGCAAGCACCATCCAGGACATGGACATCTTTGAATGTGGAGTCAAACTCAGGACTTCATGTTTATAAGGCAATCAGCTTTTCTGACTTACCCATCTCCCCAGCCTGCAACATTTCTTTTCTGTATCTTGAAGCCTCCCTCCTTTTGTCTCCCTCTTAGAAGAATACATGATTGCATTAGAAATCTTGTATGGTCCAGGATAATCTACCCATCTTGAGATCATTAGCCACATTTCCAGAACCCTTTGTGCCACACAAAGTAACCACACCCAGGTAACACTACTGTGTAGGATTTAGATATTTTTTACTAAGAAAACTTTTAGTCAAATTTGGCCCTTGGCCTCCAAAACTTCACATGCATCTACGTGCAAAATATAGTCACACCCTAGAAGTTTAAACCCATTACATTAGAAAATATCACCATCTAAATCAGGTGTGGAAAGATTCTGGATATGATTCACCTCCCTGTCAAAACACTTACAAACTAGAAAACAAGCTGTCTTTTCCCTCCCCACCCCACCCCAGATTTAACACAGGAGCACAATGTAATGGTTAAAGCTGTCTGTCTCCATTTCAGGAGAGGGGATGTGGAGGAATAAGGGAGTCATGGCTTCCCAAGAAGTTTCAAGATCTATTAAGATGGATTGCATTGGATTTCAGGCATGGGGCAACTTTTAGGGCCTCAAAGTTCTGTTTGCCTAGAGATCTGCCCTCTGAGTGGGCCCCATCTTTCTGAGGGGTGATGGACGGCCACTGCTAGTGATGCTGTAGCCCTGGTGCTGCCCCTGGCTTGCTGGAAGCAGATGGCTGCCCTTTATTTAATCTTTTCTTTGTCTCTCTCGGTCACTGTTGGCACTATTTCTGCTGGACTAACATCCTGGAAACCCTCGTACATCAGAGAGCTGAGCCGTCAGATGAGAGGAGCCTCAACGGATGCTTCTGGATAATCCTACTTCTCTGTTCAGCTTGCCTTGAGATGACTGAGTGTAACCACGCGTCATGCCCTTAATCATTTCTGCACCAGCAAGAGGCTGGCCAACCCCACCCTTGGCTTTCTTTCGATAGCACAATATCCCAACTGTGAATCTCTCCTCTTGATGCTGCCTTTATTTTAATTTATTTTATCTTTTGTAATTTCACTAGGCTGAGAATGTCTCAAACCATCAAGCCACGCTTCCGTTTCTTTCTTGCTTAGCATATTTTCTCATTGTGTCTCACATTATTCATAATCAGTAAAGAGGAAACCAGCTGCACCTTCTACACTGTGCTGAGAAATCTTAGCTAAATAGCCAACTTCTCTATTCTCCTTATAACCATGGGATTAAATTCAGATGTACTTTCTGCCACTATGCAACAGGATCTTCTTGCCTCTAGGCTTCAGTAACATATCCCCATCCACCCCCCACCCACCTCCTGAGCCTTCCGTAACAGCATCGTTAACATTCATATTTCCAACAACATTCTGCATATGATCTATGTGTGTGGCAATATAAGCTTCCCACATTCCTCACCTTTTCCTGAGCCCTCGCTGGCTGACTTTAACAACCACGTTTCCATGTTCAGGGGAGCTTAGGCTTTTCTTCCCCTGTGCTCCTGAAGCCCACCAGCCTCTTCCCACGATCCCGTCCCAAGCTGGCACCCACATTTTAGATGCTTGCTATGCTTGCTCTCCCAGTCTCCGGCACCAGATTCTGCATCAGTTAGTGAATCACTTGAGACAGAGAAGCATCAAACATATGAAGAGTTGATGCTTGTAACTGGGAGGACTTGGCAGTCATTAGGAAGGGCAGGCTGGCATCCTCAAACATATGATTTGGTCGTTAATGTCACTTCTGCTTCTTCAGGGAAACCTCAGACCCACTCAGCTCACACATAAACAATAAAAACAAATTAGGTATAGAAGGAACTTCTCTCAGTGTAATAAAGTCATACATGCCAACACATAAGAGAGACAAGGGAAGGGTGCCCACTCCCCACTACAGTTTAAAACAGTAGCATCTCTATGCACCAATAGTAAGGTAGTGGGAAAATAAATTAAGCTATCCCATTTATTAAAGAATTACTAAATAAAAATGTTTAGGCCTAAACTTAACCAAGAAGGTAAAGGATCCACACATAAAATACTATAAAGCATAGTGAAAAAAGTGGAGACCACGTAAACAAAAAGATAGACTGCATTCACTCTAGGTGAGGGCTCTACCACTCAGGTATATCACCATAACCCTAGACTTTGATTATGGGTTGGATAAAGTAATGTTGTTAACCCAAACCATTGAAAACATGCACATTCAATGGAATCGCTATGGAAATTCCAGTGTCATTTTAAGAAAAGGAAGAAAAAAAACCCTTAAAATTCTTAAGTACATGCAAATGCAAACACTGAAGAAATCTTAATCAAAAGGAACATTTATTCATTCATTTATTTATGTATTCACTTATGTCCTGATCACAGCTCCTTCCCTCTTCTCCTTCCTGTCCCAGCCTCACGACCCCCTTCTGTCATTATTCCCTCCTCTTTGGGGAAGCCCCACTCCCCATAGGTACCAACCCATCCTGGCACATCAAGTCGCAGCATGACTGCCTACATCCTCTCCCACTGAGGCCAGACAAGGCAGCCGAGCTAGAGGAAAAGGGTCCAAAGGCAGGCAACAGAGTCAGAGTCAGCCCTTGCTTTAGTTGTTTGAGGACCCACATGAAGACAAAACTGCACTTCTGCTACAGATGTGTAGGTGGCTTTAGGTCCAAACTATGCAAGCTCTTTAGTCTCTGTGAGCCCCACAGGCCCAGGTTAGTTGACGAAATAGGTCTTCTTGTGGTGTCCTTAGTCCTCCTTCCCCCTTTCACAAGACTCCTCAAGCTCGACCTATGGATCTCTACCTCTGTTTCTATCAGCTGCTAAATGAAGCTTCTCAGGAAACAGTTATGCTAGGTTTCTGTCTGCAAGCATATCAGAGTATCAGTAATAGTGTCAGGGGTTGGCTCTCTCACATGAGATGGGTCTTAAGTTGGGTCAATCACTGGTTGGCCATTCCCTTAGTCTCTGCCCCATCTTTATTCCTGCGCATCTTATGTAGGAAGGACAAATTTTGGGTCAAAGGTTTTCTGGGTGGGTTGGCATTCCCCTCCCTCCACTGGAAGTCTCACCAAGCTACAGGAAAATGGACACATTTTAAGGAATTATACTCTACGATTTCAAAATATACTAAAACCTGAGCTTGAGATTCCTCAAAACCTGTCTATAAGCTGGATGTGGTGTCCATCTGTAATTCCAGCTGGATTTGGTGCAACACCTGCAATTCCAGCTGGATGTGGTGATACCCACCTGTAATTCCAGCTGGATGTGGTGATGCCCACCTGCAATTCCAGCTGGATGTGGTGATGCCCACCTGTAATTCCAGAGCTCAGGAAGCAGAAACAGGAGGAGGGCTGAGCTTGCTAGTTAGCAAGTCTGACAAACTGGTGAGCTACAAGTTCAGCAAGAGACCCCATCTTTAGAAAATAAGGTGGAGGAATTGTAAGGTGGTAAAGGCAATAGCCACCATGCCTAAGGACATGACTTCAATCCCTAGCACCCACAGGGTAGAAGGAGAGAACCAACTCCCATGAATTATCCTCTGACTTCCACATGTGCACAAGAGCCATGGAGACTGGATTTAGATCCTTAACTTAAACCATATACAAAACTCAACTCAGAATGGATTTAAGTATAAGATCTGAAGCTATGAACAAAGAAGGGGAGTCTGTGGGTATTGTGACATTGAGACTATGTTCCTAAATGTGCAGGTAACCAAAGTGAAAGTAGACATATGGACTGTGTCTAACAGAAGAGCTTTTACAGAACCAAGAGTGGAGGGACAACTCAAGAAGGTGAGAAAACAGCTGCAGAGAACATGTTTGAAAAGAGGTTGATATCCCTTGCGCCAGTGAAACAGCTCAGTGGGTAAAGATGCTTGCCACCAAGCCTTATGACCTGAGTTCACTTTTTGGGTCCTACATGGTGGAAGGGGAAAACCAACTCCCAAAAGCTGTTCCATAGCCTTGGCATGGGAGAACACACACACACACACACACACACACACACACTCATGCATACATGCACACACATACAATATGTGTATGCATACGTACACACATATATACATATACACATACACATACACATACACATACACATACACATACACATACATATACATATACATATACATATACATATACATATACATATACATATACATATACATATACATATGTGTGTGTGTATTTGGTATCCCAATAATATATGGAACAAAAACAAAAACAAAACAAAAACCTCTATGGCAAGAAAACAAATAGCCCTATTGGGAAATGAGCAAAAGACTCACAGAAACATTTCTCAAAAGATTGTGTGTAAATCACAGTAAGAATGTTTAAAAAAATTCAATGTCACCAATCCAGTAGAATATGAATTAGATCCACGATGAGTTATCACCTTACATGTGTTAGACTGGCTAGCATCAAAAAGACAAATGAAAGTTGGAGTGTAATGGGGTGGGTTGGTGTCACAACTTTAGTCTCAGCACTGGGGAGGCTAAAGCAGGAGGATCATGGATTGAAGACAGCCTGGCTTCACAATGAGAGAATATAAATAAATAAATAAATAAATAAATAAATAAATAAATAAATGCAAATGACTAGGAGTGTTGAGGATATAGCATAGGGTACTCCTATACACGGTTAAGAATGTAATTTAGTACAGTTGCTGTAGGAAATAATATGGAGTGGTTTTTTTTATTTAAAATTAGAGAGCAAGATACTAGAGATATAGTGCAATTGGTGGTGCTTGCTTGGCATGCATGCAGCCATGAGTTCAATTCTGAGCACTACAAATACTGTAATTCCAGCACTTGGGAGACAGAGGCAGGACCATCAGAAGTTCAAGGTTATTCCTCAACTATATATTGAGGCCAGCCTAAGATATATGAGACACTGTCTCAAAGATATATTTTTAAATAGAACTACTATATGCTCCATCAAATCCACTACTGGATATTTATCCAAAGAAAATTAAGTCAGTATGATTAAAAGTAAGTGGTATTCTCGTGGTCATTAGATACACATTAATGACCAAGTATTGAATCACTAGATACAATGGCCAAATCATGGGGACACCTCAGTGTCTATTAATAGACGATGGATAAAGAAGCCTGAGCTATGTATACATAGTAGAATTCTATGGTGTTTGAGAAATAAATCCTGTCACTAAGAACAATGTGGGTGAAGCTGGAGGGCTTTGCATTGGCAGAAATAAGCCAGGGACAGACAGCTATCGCAGGATCTTGCTTATCTCTAGAAAATTAGAAATGCCAAACTCAGAGAAACTGGAAGTATAGCGGTGGTTATAGGGATCTGGGGATAGGGGAATTGAGAATTTGGGGATTGAGTAGAGGGTGAGAAGATTAGGTTAAGCCAAATAAGTTCTGGGACCTATCATACACCACTGTTACTAATAATAATGTATTATGTTCTTGAAATTTGTTTTTATAAAGTAGATACTGTTCTTGTCCTGGTTTCATTTCTGTTGCTGTGATAAGATACTTGACAAAAACAACTTAAGGGAGAGAGGATTTATTTCACTTTACAGATCCAGAGGGATGAGTCTGCCATTGTATGGATGACATGGGAACAAACAGGGAGGGCATGGCAGTAGCACCAGGAAGCTGGCTGAACACATTGCAGCTGCACTCAGAAAGCAGAGCAAGAACAGGAAGTGGGGCCCAGCTCTAACGCCTCAAGCCCACCCTCAGTCACATACATCTTCCTGCAAGGCTCTACCTCCTATAGGTTCCATAGCCTTCCCAAATAGTGCTACCAGTGGTGACTGTCAAACACATGAGCCCACGGGGGTCATTTCATATTCAAACCATCACAATGCTTAGTGTAAAAGGTGAGATGGGAGAAATGTTAGTGACATCAACTTGATTATATTACAGTGTATGTGCTGTGGACCATTAAAGTGCTGGGAAAATAAAAATATGTGTCATTTATACTTAATAAATCTGGGGCTGGGGAGGAAAGAACCCTCTCTTGCATCTACCCAGGAGTCTCCAGATTGTAAGATAGAATCCTGTCATTGAAGTCTCTCTCTCTTCAGTGCTTCATTATGGTGGCCCTAACAAATGACCTTACAATCCTAAATTGGAGTGGTGTCATATAGTGCTTTGTCTTAGCCATGTGTCTTTAATTTCTCTCCCTCTGCACGGGCTAGAGTTTTGTCAACTTGACACAATCTAGAGTCATTTAGGAGGAAAAACTCTCTTAGAAAAATGCCCCCACAAGATTGACCTGTGGGCAAGCCTGTGGTACATTTTCTTGATTAATGATTGCTGTGGGAGGACCCAGATCACTGTAGGTTGTCCTGCCACCAGGCTAGTGGTCCTCAGTTGTATAAGAAGAAGGCTGAGCAAGCCATGGAGAGCAAACCAGTAAGCAGCAATCTTCTGTGGCCTCTTCTTCAGTTCCTGTCTCCGGGTTTCAGCTTTGAATTTAAGCCCCGACTTCTTTTAATGTTGGACTTTGGTGTGGAAATGGAAAAGAAATAATCCCTTTCCTCCTCAAGTTGCTTTTGCTCATAGTTTTATCACAGCAACAATAGTTTCTTCTTATTTCATTGGGGGAAAATATTCTAAATGTTAATCTACATACATTGGGACACTTACAAAGTCCCTGAGAGATGCACATCACCTAGCTGCAGTTGGTCTCAGGTGAGGGAGAACTTAACTCTACCTGAAGGTCTAGTTCACCACTCATTAATTCTAAAAACGAGAATTTAGATGTAATACTTTTGTGGTCAATCCTTGAAGTGGTTACTTTTCCCATTGCTGGGACAAATTACCCGATGAAAGCAACTTGAGGTAGGAAGGATTTTGACTTTGGCTCTCAGTTTGGAAGGTACAGTCCATTGTGGTAGAGAAGGTGTGAAGGCAGGGCCGGGAGGCAGCTGGTCGCATGGCAGTCGCAATCAAGAAGTAGAGAGAAATGAATGCTGTTGCTCCGTCTGCAGTTTTTCTTTTCATCCAGTCTGGGACTGAAGAGGGATTTTAATCCAGCAAAATGGCTGCTCTGGCAAGGAATCCCATCCAAAGACCTTCTAGGTCTATATCATCTGGCCAGAATGCAGACGCTCCCTGGATTAAAGTATGATCTGGCTGAAATTCAGACACTCCTTTACTACCACTTTTAATCCCTAACAATGAAGACGAGGTTAGTTTGTAGAGGAAAACGGCCATGTTTGAAAGTGAAATCTAATTGTGGGGCAAAGTGACAAATCAGAGAAACATTTGACAGAACGAGTCGGAGATAGGACACACCCAGCTCACACAAGAACAAGAAAGAGGCTACTTCAGAGCAGCGAGAGAGGGAAAGAAAAGGTGTGGTGTGTGGTATGCTATGGCAGTTTCACTGGGACAGATGTACAGAGACAGGTTGCAGAGAAAGAACAAGCTAGACACAGGTGAAGGCAGAACGAGCCAGAGAATGAAAAAGGGTGAGAATGAGGCCAAGCAGAGCAATTCAGTCAGAAGCTGAGAGAAGCCACATTGAATCAGTCAGTTCGGAAGATTAGATTGTTTGGAGGCTAGAAGCTTCAAGGCCTAGGCCTAGGGATTGTTAAAACAGGGAAAGAAATGCTCTGGGCTCAGCTCAAGCATTGTATTTGTACAACTTGGGTATGGCTTTCATCTCCTTCCATCATCGGAGGAAATAAACGTGACATGAGGTAATAAAACCACCACTTACATGGGACCCCAGCCTATTGGTGGTGCTGCCCACATTTAGGGTAAGTTTTCTCAATGCAATCAAACTAATTTAGATGATCACACACAGACATGCTCTGAGTTTGTTTCCTAGGCGGTTCTAGAAACTTTCAGTATCAATCATCACAAACTCCAACAATACTTTCATTCAACGAGCGCTGACAAATCCTAGAGTACATATTTTGCAATGACACCAACTTGAAGGGATCCAGCTACAGGTTTTTGAATGTCAGATCCCCTACCGGTTTTTCCTGCAAAACATTTGGTGGCAGATTTCCTAAAATCTTTCCTAAAGAGATTTTCCTTCCTTCCTTCCTTCCTTCCTTCCTTCCTTCCTTCCTTCCTTCCTTCCTTCCTTCCTTCCTTCCTTTTTTAATTAGTTACTTTTCTATGTGTCAAAACATCATGACCAAGGCAACTCATAAAAGAAGGTTTTTAGCCAGGCCGTGGTGGCCCATGCCTTTAATCCCAGCACTTGGGAGGCAGAGGCAGGTGGATTTCTGAGTTTGAGGCCAGCCTAGACTACAGAGTGAGTTCCAGAACAGCCAGGGCTACACAGGGCTACACACAGGGCTATACAAAAAAAAAAAAAAGGTTTTTAACTGGGCTTACAGTTCTGGAAAGTTAGAGTCTATGATGGCATAGCAAGAAGAACAGAGAGCTCACATCTCAAACTGCAAGTAGGAGGCAGAGAAGATACTGGGAGTGGCATAAGTCTTTTAAAACCCTCAGTGACACCTCCTCCAACAAGGCCCTCCCTCCAAATCCTTCCCAAACAGTTCCACCAACTGAGGACTGAAGTATTCAAATATATGAGCCTATGAGGGTCATTCTCATTTCAAACCACCATACTGTCTTCACCAGACAGCATAATGGAAGAGTCTAAGGTGTCCAGATTTTACTAAGGAAAGAGTAGGACAAAACAAAAGCTATTTAGGAGGGAGAAGCAAATTAAAAAATAAATAAGAAAGCATATATGTGTTAGATAACATTCAGAAAGATAAAAGAAAAAGTAAACGTTTTGGAAGTCAGATATGAATCAACACTAGCCTTTCAGTGTACTTTTAATGATTTTATACATATATATATATATTATATGTGTACATATAATATATTGTATATAGTTATAATAAAATACATTTAATATATGTATATAAATAATACATTTTATATATGCATATATTATAAACTATTGCAATGCTTGAATGAATTTTTTCTTGAAACATGTACTTTAAATTCCTATAATTTACTTAGATTCTCTATAATTTATTTAGCCAATCCTTTTCTGGGAATCTTTGCATTAGACAGAACACTTTCTATTGGAAATGATAAAAACTCAGACTAGGTTATGAGAAATCAGGAGTAGATGGGCTTAAGTAACTGGGAGGTTATGACCCAGCTGGACCAAGACTTGAATGATGTCAGATCTCGGGGTTGTCCAGCCTGGGTATGTTTTCTCTATTTGTTTTGTGATAGGCTCCTGAAGGCTCTGTTCTTCATGACTTGAGTCACAGATAGATCCTGATTTGAATGGGAGGGGAAGTTTTGGAGTTAGGTCTAGTTGGAGGAAGTAGGTCACTAAGAATCTAAGGCTGTGCCTATAGGAGCTGTTCTCAGGCATACCTGGCTGCTCACTCTTTTTGTGTTCTCATTCCCCCTCTTCTTTTCTCTGCCTCTTCTCCCCCCCACCCCCCACCCCCCGTCTCTCAGAGAGAGATAAACAGTTCTTCCTACATGTTCCTATAGCTGAAATATTCCATGTGGCCTCAGGTCTAAAGCAGCAGACATAGCCAACCTTGGGCTGAGACCTCTGAGAAGATGTACCTTCTTTTAAGTTGTGATGAGAACACTAACATTTTCACTCTCTGAACGTTTATCTAGGACCCCAAAGAAACCCCAGTTTCATGAGAATCAATATACAGATAACTTTGTATGTACAAATCATAACATGACAATCTCAAAGATGAATCAGGGTGTAGGTTGGCACTGCATGGTGAGAAGGCACATACAGGGCAAGCTGTACATGTTGTGTGTTCATAACTGTAGTGGCTATTCCTTGTTGTCAACTTGACTTATCTGGAGTGAATTACAATCCAGAATTGGAAGGCTCACCTGTGATCCTGATCTTGAGGCTGGGAGATAAAAGTTTCTGACCTGGATCTTGGCATGGAGATTTTGAGGCATAGTGGCTATGAATCCCAGGAGACTGAGGCAAGGAGATCTCTGAGTTCAAGGTCATTTGGGACAATGCAAGTCCCAGATCCAGGTGTAGTGGCACACACATTTAATCTGGGCCACACCTTCTGCTGGAGACCTACATAAAGACACTGGAAGAAGGAAGATTCACTCTTCTTTGCCTGCTTGCTTTGTGGGACTGAGCAACTGCTAGATCCTTGGACTTCCATTCACAGCTGCTGCTGACCATTGCAGAGTTGGACTACAGACTGTAAGTCATCAACAAATCCACTTACTATATAGAGACGATCCATAAGTCCTGTGACTCTAGAGAACCCTGACTAATACAATAACCAATGCTACAGTTGTGTTATACAACGTGGATAAGTACTGCCGGGAACACCCTGGATCCACTACACGTTTGATTTTGAGTTAAATTTTGGTTGTTGTACATTCAGAGAACATTTGTCGTTGCCAACTTTTTTTCACACATAACCACACTCAGTTATGTAACCCCACAGAGGGTTACAACCTCCAGTTTATGAAGCTAGAGTTTAGATGAGTTTATTATCTTACAGTCCTGTAGCTTAGATGCCTGTCACTTCTGGCCTTCTGTGACAAAAGCTGTCAGCAGGGCTGTGTTCTATTTGGAGGTTTAAAAAAGAAAATATTTCATTGCTTCTGGAGACTGTCCACATGATTTAGGTCACAATCCCTTTCTTCTGTTATCAAAGCTAGCAACACAGTCTTTCTCTTGGACCTGCTGCTGTGTTTCTTCACACTTAGGGACTCCTCTGATTACATTGGGCCAGGATCATCTTAACATAAAGTCAACCTTAACTGTACCTGATTGCTTCATTCTTCTGTCTATGCAGTTTATTTTAATCACAGTTTCCCAAGGATGGGGGGAGGATCTTTGGGGTAGCTTACTCAGCATGACAATGGTGTCTACTACCCCCTGGCAACTAACAACAGTTTAGTGTGAAAGACTGATTCCCCCCCACCTTGCCTCCACCCCCAAGGTGAGCAATGGAGCAAGGTGTCCGCTCTTGTGGGTTTATGCTCAAAGTGGTTGCTAAAGCAATTAGACAAAAAAAAAAAAAAAAAAAAAAAAAAAAAAAAAAAAAAAAAAAAAAAAAAAAAAAAAAAAAAAAAAAAATCAGATTAGAAAATAAAAACATTGCACTAACTTTTTAAAAAAAAGATGATGCAATCTTATGGATAGAAAATTCTTACTAATCTCAAAAAACATCTATTTAAGCTAAGGGCCAATGTTTAAAATTCAATCATATTTTTATATGCTACTAATAAAATATGAATATAAAATTAAAAAAACAACTTCATTTATGATCACTTCAAAAAGAATAAAAATTTAGGGATGAAGTTCACAAATCATGTATGAAATTGTACTCTGAAGAATATCAACTGTTTCTGAAGGAAATTAAGTCTTATAGAAGCGGTTCTTTAGGGTGACAGTATCATCGCAAAGTCAGAAGAATATTGCTAAGACAGTAATGCACCCGGCCAGGGTGTGCAGAGTCAATGTAATCTCTCATGAGATCTCAGTGCCTTTCCCCTGCACCCCAGAAATGGACAGACTGATTACAAGCGTGTATAGAGAATGCAAGAGACCCTGAATTCTAAAAACCTCTTAGAAGAAAATGAAGTCAGAGGAATTATACTTCCCAATAACCAACTACAATCCTGTGCCCTGACCCAGGATGACAGAACAATCGAACAGAATACAGCCCAGAGACTTGCATTTATGGCCAGTTGAAATTCAGTGAAATAGGTAAGAGAAAGGATAATTTGCTCAGCAAATGGTGCTGGCCCAACTCGATAGCCCCATGAACCAACTGAACAACATTCTGACCTCACATCATAGGCACAGGTATTAAGTCAAGATAAATTACAGACCATAATGGAACAGCTAGGACCATGACGCTCCTAGGGGAAAGTGCAGGTCACCCCGCTTGTGCTGGTGTGCAGACAGCACTGTCAAGTGCAAAGGGGAGCTGGTCAGCATGACCTTGGATGCTTCATTTTCAACAACACATGGGCATGTTGCTCTTCTTCCTTGGCATTCTCTTTTGCTATGTGGTCAGTGACAATCCCCAGAAGCAGCAATGAAGGTAGCACTTTCTCCATTCCAGGTGTCCAGGACAGAGTCTGAGACAGATGGAGGCTTTGTGAACCTTTGTACCTCCACCTACTGACCCATTGTAGCATAGAAAGCATAAGCATGCAAAGGTACTGAAGGAAATTAGATACCAAGGAATTATAAATCAGAACCACGATGAGGAGGGCTGTATCTCAATGGTAGAGCATCTACCTTGCATACAAGAGGACCTGGGTTCAAACACCAGCAAAACACACACATGCACACACACACACACACACACACACACACACACACACTCAAGCGGATATGAGTTCACACTAGTGGTCAAAATTATAAAGGTAAAATAAGCTGTATAAAGGCTATGGGGATGCTAAAATGCTCATATATTGCTGGCTTGGTTGTAAAATGGTGCTTTGGAAAGAGCCTTGCAGTCCCTTACAATGCTAAACACAGATTCCATATGACCCAAGTGAGAGTTTACAAACAAACAAACAAACATTGTGGGGTCCACAGGATGGCTCAGTGAGTTACTAGAACTTGCTGCACAAGCCAACAACCTGAGTTCAATCCCTAGGTCCCAAGGTGGAAGGAGCATGGAAAGTTACCCTCTGAGCCCCCCTTACATGCACCATCTCTCTCTCTCTCTCTCTCTCTCTCTCTCTCTCTCTCTCTCACACACACACACACACACACACACACACACACCACAAAATAAAATAAAATATCTATACCAACTACTTTAAAAACAAAAGAAGAAAGGAAAGAAGAAAGAAAACATAGTGATTGACCCCTAAAGATAGACCCCTGGTGTCCACACACATTCACATGCACAACTGCATACACACAAGTACCTGAAATACACACACACACACACACACACACACACACTCACACACACTCACAGTGTCTAGATAGTAGGATATTAGTCAGCCCAAATTAAGAATGTACTAAAGCATACTGCAATATGGATGGATGTTGAAAACATTTTTTTAAAGAAGCCAGTCACAATACATCTATATTCTATAGTTTTATCTATATTAACTGTCCAAATTAATGGGGTGTAGGGCTTGTGTAAGGGTGAGAGGATGAAAACTCAGAATGCTTCTAGAGATTACGTGGTCTTTTGAGAATGACAAGCTGTTTTACAGGGAGACACAGAAGGCCATTGTGTAGGCTTGGCAAACTATGAAATTGTGTACGTTACTCCTTTCTGAGACAGTCTACTGTCTGGCCTCCAACTCCACATGTAGCCAAAGATGACCTTGAACTTCTGATCCTCCAGCACACACTTCCAGAGTTCTGGAATTATAGGCATGCAGTAACGTTGCCTATTTTATGAGGTGCTAGGGATGGGATCCAGGGCTCCATGCATGCTGGGCGAGTGAGCACCTTGAAATTATTTATCCATCATGTCATCTACAACTTCTGATGGATGACTCATGGAGATGCTGTTATAGAATCTATTCCACAGATATGTCCTGCATTCAAGGCTATAGCATGGACAACCGGGAAGTCACCACTCACTAGTGGTGACCAATGTACCAGCAAGTCACCTCCCATCCAGTGGTGTTTAGCTGAATCCTGGCTGTTTCTAAGAACTACGTATTTCTTGTTCTGATGTACCCATCATGTGAGTGGTGTCGTGGGAAGATCTTTAGTGGTCTGACTCCTAGATCTGGTAGCATCTAGGAGTCTCAGCATCACCTGGGGACACTTGTCTGCGATGGATTCCACCATTACCCGATTCTTCTGAGTCCTCAGGCAGCACAGGGCCCCCGAGAGTGTTGAATAGAGGGCCCTGGATGATTGGGGACTTAAATTCAGTTCGTTGGGCATTTGGAAAACCCCTTTCATAACTCACTAATTCCTTCTGTAATATCCAGGTTGCTATTTACTGCTCTGGTGAGCATTTTATTTTAATGATGGTTTTCATCTCTGAGAACACTTTCTTATTCACAGACTGCTCCTTTTTTCATAACAGTTTTTTTCCCCTGTTTTATCTCTGCAGTGTCCTCCGATATCTTCCCAAGAATACTAATTATACACTCGCTTCTTTTCTTCTTCGGTTCTCTGCTCTCCCCTCCCCCTTAGTAATTTTTGTGCACACCCAGAGTACTCACATTCTAAGACACTTTTCCTTTCTCCTGGCCTGTGGTGTCATGGCCATGAGTGCTTGTCATGACTGGCTACCCACAAAGGCTCCTGCTTCAGGGAAGGTTCACCTCTGAGGCTAGACATGTACTGCAAGCTTCCAGCAAACGTTTAGCAAGGTGGAAAGCTGTGGCTTCTCTACCTTGGCTCTCTATCTGAATCCCTTAGGCAGATTTTAAATCTCTGGATGCTCGGGTTACACCAAGAGCAGTGGAATCAGAATTCAATAGAGCTGGGTCCCAGGAATCAACCCATTGTAAATGCTCCAGGAGGTTCCAGCATGCCCTTATGGTTGCAGATTGCTGCTGTGATCCAACTCAACACATCTCAAAACTCCTGTGATGACAGTCACTTCGAGGCCTTAGCGAAAAAGCATAGCCCGATAAGGGATTCAGCATGCTATGGAATTTCTAACAAGCTTCAATGAGACTCCAACACTGCTGCTCTAGAATTCATACTTTGAATATTAAAGGTCCAAAGTAGCAAACATCAAAATGGGATGTCAGGGATAACAGCAGTGGCGGCAATTGGGACCTTGTTAGACAGGTAGTCTTCAAACAGACCTCAGATTCAGTATCTTCTTAGCTATGTAGGGAACTTCTGTGACCCTTATTTCCAAGATTTGTCCTGCATTCAAGGCTACAGCATAGATGGCTTGGAAGTCACCACTCCCCTGTGACGACCAGTACACCAGAAAGCCATCTCCTATCCCTACTGGCGTCAGAAACTCAGGAGCTGGGGCCTTGAGCCTGCATTGTTACAGCCCTGTTGGTTGATTTTCAAGCTTGCTTGTTTGAAAATTTAGTGGGCTTCTCTTTGAGTGAGCCTCTGCCCAAGCTTTAAGCTGAATTGCCTGGCTCTGTACCCTGGTCCCCTCTCCGTGTCCAACTGGTGGCTCTAAGAGTAAAACCCACAGCTCTGTACCTCAAGCAAGTGGCCTGGTGATAACCGGCACACACAAACTGTCTGTGGGTTTGACTTCGTTAGCCCTGACTTTGCTAGGCCACTGAGGATGTTTCAATGTCCCAGTTGAAGTAGTTTTGGTAATTTCAATGCCTTGGGCTATTTCTACCAGGTTAATTACCAGTATAGAAGCCTTGCATGATTAATTCAGGTGGATACCATCTTGGAAGTCCCACAGAACCCTATAATTATGTGTGAAATACACACTTAATTTAAGCACAGGGGTAAAGATTACCCTGCTGATACTCCAGGGCCTCAGGGTGTACAGAGCAGATTTTGAGCAGGCCATAAGAGCCACCTCCTTCCAGGCCTGGGCCACAGCCATCTGGTACTGGGACAGCACATTAGCTTTCCTGGTTCCCAAGTCAGTTTTGACAGCATCCGATGAAGTGTTAATGCTTCTGTTTTGCCTAAGCTCAGGAGACAGCAGAGGCTCTATCTGCAGCCTTTAGCAGAGATCTGCTCAGAATTGGAACAACTGGATCACCAAATCTTCAAATGAAAAGTAATGTTTCTTCAAACTATGGTTTAGAGTTCTGGGTTATCAGAGTCTTATTCGTCTCTTGCTTTAGGTTGTTCAGAGACTGGACCTCTCAGAATATATTTGCTTTTCAAATACCACATTTTAACGTTCCCTGATACGTTAAACAAATGTAGAAATTTTAGTTCAGTATTTTCTTTTTTCCTCTCTACAAGCCATGCATTTCAAACGATTTGGCTTTGGTTTCAGTGTTCCTTTAGAGAGGATTTTTTTTTTGTTTTTTGGGGTTTTTGGTTATTTTTTTGGGGGGGGGTTGCCTAGGGTGTTAAAAAAAATCTAAAGTACTAAAGAACAGCTACAGCCCCTCCATCTTGGCCACCAAACTCCTGGGTAAGAAAAATAAAATCAAAACAGCTCAACAGGCCAACCCTTGGCCAGCTGAAAATAGTTCTTTTGGGGGCAGGCATCCTAGCAGGGCTTCCTGTCCACTGGTGGCTCCTGGGTTCCTGGAAAGGGGCCAGGCTTCGGCACCTCCTTGCTTTTGATTGCTGTTTATCCCCTGAAACATGATTGTCTATAATTATGTATAATCTCTCCCTTGTTTACTCTTCTCCACCGAAGCTTGCCTGTGGTGCAATTGTGTCTCCTTCTGCTCTGCCTGGGCACCGAGAAGAAATGCTTCCTGGTTTCCCCACCCCCCACCCCCAACTTTGGGGTTTTTCATTTTCTTTTCTTTCTTTTAGAAATAAAGGCATTAGGCCTCCATTTATCCTTTCCTTCTCCAAACCCGACATTCTGGCAATTCCCAAACTGAATCATCCAACGTGAGTGAGAGCCAAGCCCCGCGCTGAGCGCCTTGGCAGAGTTCACAGTGAGACCCACAAGAACCCCGCTCCGGATGGTTTCCCAGAATAAGTCTCCTTATATAAAATGTGAGATGGCTTATAGGAAGACAGTGTAATTCTGAGCAGAACGGGAAGATACAGTTACTCAACATATCAGTTTTCTCTTTCTTGGCTATTTGCTCATTTAACTCCTGGCCCTTGAATTAATCAGAGTTCATTACAAGAAAGGGTTCAAGATAATTCCATTTGGTCTTGTGAACCACAGTCTAACCATATTCCTTTATTTATTAAAAAAAAAAAAAACAACCAAAAAACTAGAGTTATCTCTATGCAAGGCAGATTCATGCAACCAGAAAAGATCCTCTGGGTCTCTAGGTGTTCAATAACACATTTGGACAGACTATCATCTATCCATGTGCACCCGCAGCCATACCCCTCAGCTAAAACCCCAGGAAACTGTGGAAGCAGATTTCTACATGCCCTGTACCTCAACTGTGGAAAGTTACCCATTCTTGCTCAGGAAGGAGTGGCCTCTAACCAGTGTCCAGCCCGCGAAGAAGAGGGACAACAAAAAGGAAACTCATTCCTCCACACTTCCAAAAGCAACACTGGTCAAGCAAGGCCATCCTTCAACTTGCTCTCAGTTTGCAGAAGGGAGACGAGAGCAGACAGAGGTTCCTTGAAGGCCAAGCAAACCTTGAAGGCCAGGTTTAAAGCCTCCTTAAGAACTCTTGATAATTTTCATTTTGTAACAGGGTCAATGAATGGTATAGCTTTCCCCACATGTGTGCCAAACATGCGTTCCCAGGGCATCCTCACGCACTTGGAGCAATGGGAGCTCTTCTGGGGACCTGGTGGCACAGAGGAAGGGAAGCGCTTGTGCGTTCATGTGCTAATGACTTTTGTGGCATTCCTCCAGCCTGGGTTTAGATTTCCTTACATGCTATTAATCTTGTCAAGTTTCAGTGGCGCTCCTCTGAAACAGAACTGACACCTAGGAACATCCTGGCAGTGTCTCTGGTCTCCTTTTTTTAAGGCATGCCACTACTAAGAGGTACCTGCTTCCCTCAGGGGGGAAACTGCCAACTTATGATTGAATTTAAGGACAGCATGTAAATTAACTGATACTTCTGGGGGGAGGGGTGCTTGGGCCGTAATTATAGCTCCTCAGTAGAGGACCTGCCTAGCATGTGCAAGGCCCAGGGCTCAGTCCCCAGCACCACAAAATAATAGCAAGAATATAAACACATTGAAAATACATGTCCCACGGAAGGGTAGACAGGCTTGTTTATCATAGCACCAGAGACGGGCTGGGGACATGAGTTCAGAACCCATATAAAAATCCAGGCCCAGCAGTACACTCCTGTAATTCCAGCACTGCGGAGGCAGAGATAGAGAGCACATTCTAGAGACCCTGCCTCAGAAAGTAAGGTGTAAAGTAAGGGAGAAAGCTCTGGCATCAACCTCTGGCCTCCACACCTGAACACACATTCACACATACAAAGGAAGCAAAGAAAGGATGGAGGAGAGGGCTCCCTCCCCTTAGCTTGTGCAGGGTTCCAGTCCCATCTCTCAGAATGGCTCTGGCAGAGAAGGAGCCCCGAGGTGGGTCTGCATAGCCCCAAAGGTGACAGAGACTTGGGCTTTTCCCTTTGACACACCCTTCTGAGTTGCCTTACAACATCCACTTTGTTTTTGGTGTGGCAAATACTGGCAAAGGAATTAATTTTTTTTTAAGAAGAGTAATATCTTAAAAGGCAGAGCTTTCAAAAAGCCTGGAAGAAATTCCACCCAAATGTTCTTGGCTTGATTTTGGATGTAAGGGTGGTGATTGAGAATTCTCCCTCTTCTTATTACTTCTGGTTCTTCAGAAAAAAAGTCTCACAGACATGCTTTGTGCTTCTTTTAATTTTTTTTTTTAGTCTTTTTAATATCTATTTAAAATAAAATGCTTGGGACTTTAAAATATAGAGATCCGGGCATCACTTACACATGGTTGGGTTGTCTGCCTCAGCTAGCTTAGGGCTGCTCCATCAGCTTCTGGCTCTAAATCTTGAAGAATAAGGTAGAAGATCCTTTGACTCTGGCTTCTCGGTATATTTAAATCTTAGGAGACATTTGCAAGCAGGAGTGGGAGGTCATGGCTGGCAGAATTCATTTGTACCTGCAGAGCATTCCTACCTGGACCTCCACTCGTGCCTCATTTTCCAGAGTGGAGGGAATTAAGAGCCATTAGAAGCTGACTGTGGTATCAGGTCTCCCCAGAAAGAGTCCTTGCTCTCACACTGGCAACAGAGTCGTGAGGACTTATGTTATAAATTACCTGGCATGTGCAAGTACCAATGTTGGCGAGAAAGCCTTTCAACCTTTTTTTTTTCCCCCAAGAAGTGCTATGACTCTTTCAAGTACCAATTATAAATTTCCAAACCCCAGACATTTGGGTGCCAGGCTGAAACAGGGCCTGGTCCTGCTAAGACTTGTAGTAAAATTGCAACAGTGTGGAGAGTGGGTGGTTTGTTTCCCAGAGTTCAAGCAGGGACTGCAACTGCCCGTGGCTTCTCTTTCCAGAACCTTCTTCTTCCAGGGTCCTCCTAGCAACTCTAAGATGTGAAATAGCTTTCTCAGCCTCCCAGATGGGGCTGGCCAGAGAAATGACCAGCAGTAGACAGAACTCAGGCCTGTGGGCTCACGGCTCATCAATAAAGAAGTAACTACTTAACTCGACTTCCAGCCATGAGGAGAATATAAATGAATGCTGTGTTCTTCCAAAGGCCTCTAATCTCGGGCACAGGGGATGATGCATATGTATGCATTAAATTTATCTATAAAGAGTTGGGACTTGTGGCTGTCCCTTTATGGCTTACTAGTCAAACTGTATACAGTATTGGAAGCTTTCTGGCTTCACAGATAGGGCCTTGTTTGAGAGTAGGTCCCTAGACTGTCATGAAAATACATAGTAGGGGAAAGAAATAGTGAAAACATCTCATGACAGTGGTGTATGTTTTTGGGTAAATGCCAGCATTTGAGTGTTTACTACATGTATATACCTGTATGTTTATACCTCTGCCAGACAAATGGAGGGATAAAACATATTTAAGTGATTAAATATATTTGAGTTTTACTGGTTCTGGATAGGGTTACATATCAAAGGAGGGCTGGGCAGCCAGCAAAGAGTAGGCTGCAAATAAGAGAAAGATGTACAGCCTCTGCAGGGTGGGGGTTGGGAGGTATTTACTGGGCCTGAAAGAAATTAGCCATCAGGCTCTAGAGCCAAATATGGCTGCTGGCTTTTCTGAACACAAATCTACGGGCAGATCCAGAAACATAACACAGTTTTCCAAGGTTTGGCATAAAGGCCCACAGCTCAGAAGAGAGAGAGAGAGAAACAGAGAGAGAGAGAGAGAGAGAGAGAGAGAGAGAGAGAGAGAGAGAAAGTCAGAAGGACCCCTCCACTCCTAAATAAGGCCTCTGAAACTAAAGAGGAGGCCGGCCCGTTTTCTTCCTAGCACACTGTAGGGTTTCCTAACGTGGTGAGCAGGGGACTAGTGAGCAAGGGGAGATGGCATCCTCCTAGTGTGCTAGGCAAGAAAGCACACAATGGATTAAACATGACTTGGAACCATCGGACAGGGGAACTAACCCACCCCCAGCATGTTCCTCAAGAGGAGATGGTTTAAAACAGTCAAAAGGCACAAGACAACGAGTGCCATCCTTTCAAGAGGTGTCCGTAAAAGCTACAGATTCAAGGGGCTGAAGAGATGGCGCAGCAGTTAAAAAGCACTGGCTACGCTACAATGGGATGGGAGCTCAGTTCCCAGCACCCACACAGTGGCTCATAACCTTCGTAACTCCAATTCCAAAGGATCAGGCATCCTCTATTGGCCTTCAGGGACACTGCACACACGTGGTGCACAGACATACATGAAGTCAAAGCACCCATACACATAAATAAGTCTTTAGCTTTTTATAAAAAGCTATGACTTCAACTATGTGAGGTCCAGGCCTAGAGAGGGAGAAAGCCAATGATTGGCAAGACCATCTGCAGCACATGAAGTGGGTCAAATCCCAGTCAGTGTGGCAGCTAGGGACATCAGGAATCCAGGGCTACTGAGAGAAGAGAGGCAACTTCTATATAGCCTATTGCTAAGTGCAAACTATACTACAAAAAGATGGAAACAGTGATGCCAGAGAGATCGTTGCTTAATGACTTCCTGCATTGGACTCCGTTAATCTATTTGAGCCTGTTTGCTTGTCTTTAAACTGTAGAATTAAACCCCCCTTCAGGGATATTTGGAGAGCTTACCAAAAGACCAGCAGAGTAGACACTCAAGAGCTTCTTCGTTTTCTTTCTTATTTAATGTTGATTTAAGCCACTGACTTTTTGTCTGCTTTGTTTTTAGTTTAATGTCGACTCCTCGGTTGTGTTTCAAAGTGATGGAGCCTAAATGTGTGCACTCACCTGTCTAGTCCCTGTCCATGATCTCCGTCCTCTTTCATCAACTGTGTTAGGCTGGCCTGACGCTCCCAAAAGCCATCAGCAGACAGTAGACCCTTGTGGTGCCTTGGACCCGAATCTCCCCTCTAGCGAATATTCTTGAAGCTCCATTTCTCTCAGGGCAGGCTAGTGGTTATTTTAAACGGAATCATTATCATTCTTTGCTCTAATAATTCTCAACTTTTCTAAAATCTTTAAGAAATTGTCCCACTTAGCCTCTGCTGACCACACTCTTGGACCAAAAACAACTGACTTTGTTCTAACTCATGTAATCAGTAACTTTGGGATCAGCTCATTGTTTTGAAGATAGACCAAAACTAGGTCAGATGTTATTTAAGGCTAAAATGAACACAGGGTATCAAAAAAGAGCCAGTGACAAAATAAATATATAGATGATAAAAAGTTATTTGAGACAGATCATCTTTATTAGCTAAGTTTCATGACTCAAAAGTCCAAACACTATAGAAAGTTAAAGGGTAAAAGATTTCTCGCCCACCTCTATCTGTCTAATTCTTTATTTTTTCTTTTCCCCTCGTGGAACATGGAGCTAGGGAGATGGCTCAGTAGGTGAAGCGTTTGCTGCAAAAGCATGAGGACACAAATTCAAATCTTCAGCATCTACATCTAACTTTAAGAGCAAAACAAAAGCTGGGCGTGGTGGCGCACGCCTTTAATCCCAGCACTCGGGAGGCAGAGGCAGGTGGATTTCTGAGTTCGAGGCCAGCCTGGTCTACAGAGTG
>NC_034599.1:53981717-53994708 GCF_900095145.1 Mus pahari | reverse complement strand
AAAAAAAAAAAAAAAAAAGAGCAAAACAAGCTGGTGTGGCAGTGCATGCCTGTAGCCCAAGTGCTGGGGGTGGGACATTCAGGAGGGACTGGCCAGCCAGGAGGGATTGCTGGTCTGCCAGGAGGGATTGCTGGCCAGCTAGGAGGGATCGCTGGCCAGCCAGCTAGGCAAAACACCAAGTTCTAGGTCCAATGGGAGACCTTGTCTCAAAAACTATGGTGGAGATTGATAGAAGAAAATACTCAGCAGCACCTCTGGTCTCTAGGGTTTTTAATATTTTGTATTTCCCTCCAGTTGTCTTTATGCCAACAGAAATATATATTTTTAGATTGCTCTTCTCAAAAGGGACTCCAAAGGTAACACACTAGGATCCTGTAAGATGAATCGGCAGGTAAAGGTGTCTGTTACCAAACCCAACAACTTGGCTTTGATCCCTATGACCTACACACAATTACAAGAGGATCGATTCCGACGGGCTGCCCTCTGACCTCCATGCGTGAGCTGTGAGGTACATATGCTCCCTCCTGGAACACACATACATATGCACTCTAAATAAATAAACAAATTGTAAAAATAAAGGTTAACAAATGTACACACGTGCTACACCTTCTTCTTTTACTTGGTAGAATGCCCTGCCCTGTATATTCTAGCAAATCCATATACTGGGAGATCTTGCATTTCCCCTCACATTGTATGTCCATAACACCCTGTTGTTTGTATTTACTCTAGTCCATCCAGACTTCAGATGACAGCCACTTGAATGGCTGACCTCTTGTCAAGACAACAATGCTTCAATGACTTGGGGACTTCTCATCTTCATTCATGTGCAGGTGAACCTGCAGGAGAGTCTCCAGGAGTGGGCTTATTGGTTAGAAATCAGCCTTTGTGTTTTAACAGGCATTATCAGTAGGGCAGTGGCACTAGGAACGCCCACCGATAGTGTGGGTGCTGCTTTCCCACAGCCTCACCAACACCATATGCCATTAAGTGTTTGAGTTTTTGCCAATCAGATATGTAAACGTCAGTAACTCAGCATCATCAGCACGCCATCTCATTGCCTTTCTCTTACGCGGCTGAGTGAGATCTTATCTGCTTAAAAAAACAGAGGCCAGCAAGATGCTTAGTGGGTTAGGGGCCTTGTTGCCAAACCAGAGTCCCACAGGGTAGGTAGAGGAAACGAACTTCCAGAAGCTGTCCTCTGACCTCCACATATGTGCTGTGACACACATAGAACACATGTGCATGTATGTGCATGCACACAAATAAATGAAAAAATTGTGAGACAATCTTTCAACACAGCTCTGGTTGTCCTGAAACTCACTATGCAAACTAGGATGGCTTTGAACTCACAGAGACTCACCTGCCTTCACCTCTCGAGTGCTGGGATTAAAGATGTGCACCATCATGCCCAGCTAATACCAATCTCTTCTTTTAAGAAATACAATATAACTTAATTTTTGTTTGTTTTCTGAGACAGGGTCTTTCTGTTTAAACCTGGAACTTGATATATAGACAAGGCTGGCCCTGAACTCACAGCGATCCTTCTGCCTCTGCCTCCTGAGTGTTGGAATTAAATGTATGTGCTACCACTCCTGATGAATTTTTTGTTTTAATCTTTTATAGTTTTTTTCTCCTCTCTATGGCCAAGCCATGCCCTTTGCTTAGTTTTATCTTAAATCCCTTGTCTTTATCTTATCCACTTCTACTTCTGTTTAGATAACCAGGAATTAGTCCTTTTATTGAGTTAATTTTCTTCCATTTTTAATCACTTGACTTTTGACATTTTTTTATGTAATCAATTTCAGTCTTCAGTTCTGACTTTTTTTACTTTGATCATTTAGAAGGCTCTTTCTACCTCTGTGCTATAAAAGAGTACACACACACACACACACACACACACACACACACACACACACTCTATATACTGTTTCCCCGAATTCCTTGTTTACTTATTTAATGGTTGGGGTTGGGGAGCAAGGCCACAGCCTCCATGTAGAAGCCTGAGGAGAGCTTATGGGAGTTGATTCTCTCCTGCTACCATGTGAGCTCTGGGGACTAAGCTCAGGCCACCAGGCTCTGTCTGCTGAGCCTTCTCATTGGCCCCGTTCCTTTGACAACATCTATGTGACCCATATGGTGTTTGTCCTGGTATACCATTTGGGGTTCAGATTCAGAATGACCTTGCTTGAGGCAGCTGCACACTTGTCCCAATACCAACTCTTTCTCTACCTATTTAAGATAAATTCTCTCTAATGCTGAACACACTCACATATGGTTGGGCATATTTCTGGGAAGTCTGTTCCGTTTCATACAACCCTGGATGTATCTAGAAATGATCAAGAATGTGGGGTATACAATCAACTGACTCCATTAAAATCAAATGTGTCACATGCTATGTGTATAACCTGGAACCCGTAAAGTGGAGCCAAGCAGACTCTTACTGTGCCTGGCACCTAGGCGCACATGGTGTCGGCCTGAGAACCACAATGTTCATTGGGGCCAGCTGCTTTCTCTGGGGCATATTTCTTTCTCCCTCTGCTAATGCCTTCACGAGACCTCTGATATTTGCATTACAGGGCCTCTCTTAAAACTGGCAAAGTATGTCCATGCCAGCAGAAGCCCATTTCAGGCCCATAATAACACATGCCTGCTTTTGATTCCTGCCCGCCCCTCCCACATTCTCTCTCACACATAAATAAGTAAATAAATAAATATCGGAGAGCCATGGCTCTGAGAATGTGAAGAGATGTGTGTTAAGGGGTTGAGGGAGAGGCCATTTGGAGCACACAGAGCTCTGAGACAGCAGCATGGTGATCTGAGTTAGGCATCTGGTCTCACTGAATGTTCACATGCTCAGCCATGTTAAATCAGTCATGTTAAAATCTCTCGTGGTGCTGAGCTTTGTCGGGGAGCGTCAAAGGAAGAGGTACTTCAGTATGTGGGTACTTTGATTTTTTTTTTTTTTTTACTTGGGAGTAGCACCCGGGCCACTGTATGTTGGGGGAAAGTCAGATGACAGCTTGCCTATTAAGGTTCTCTGCTGCTATGCAGGTCCCTGAGACTGAACTTGGGTCATTAGGCCTGGTTGCAAGCCCCTTTACCTGATGAGTCATGAGTTTCCAGTTTTGTATATGTATGAAGAAAAACCCAAACGAACAAACAAACAAACACTACACAGACAGACATTAGGCCAAAGAGAAGTTAATCTGTGATCCCTGTAAGATGTCAAGCCCTGTTTCCTTCAATAGCAGACGACCAGAGAGGGGCCTATGTATGAGCAAGGACTGTTAGTGTTTAGTTGATGCTAATAGCAGAGTGTGTCCTAAACATCCCCAAATACCTAAGCAGTTTAAAAAGAAAATACAAGTAAATCAACTTTATAGGAAGAAGGACCTGGTGAAGTATCTTGCAAATGACTAACTAGTTTGGGCCAAGTCAATGAAAGCAGCTTTCTCTAGCAGGCCGAGCACGTAAAACTCAGGTAAACATTTACTCTTTTATAATCCCATAGATGTTGTCTCACGATTCTCAATTCTCAACAGTTTCAGCCATTCAGCAACATCAAGGACACAGCAGTGTCACTGAAATCCTGGAGCTCAAATGGCCCCCATACCCTTGAGGGCAGAAGAAGAGTTAAGTGAGTTTCCCCCTGTCAGGAATCGATAGTGCTGCGTGGGCTTTATTATGCAACTTGGGTGGAAATCAATAACCACAGCATCTGGTGCAAGTTGAGTCCTTGTTATGGGCCAAGCACCGTGCCGATGTGTTTGCTGGGGGAGTATTCCTTTAACTCTCACAGCGGCTGTTTGAAGCAAGTTCCACTTTACTGCCATCTCATGAATGAGGAAGCCTGGCTTTCCCCAGGTCCCAGAGCTACCAAGTGGCAAAACTGAAACTCAGATCCGTGCTCAGCCTCCACATCAGCGAGTGCAGGACACTTGGCCTTCGATTACGAGAACAAATTGAATCAAGTGTATTAACAAGGCTTGGAGGCACTGGTTACACAGGCAGAGTCTGACAGGTGGTTCAACCATAGCCTGTCCCAGCCCATTGGGTGACGTCATTGCTGCACATTTTCTTTGCCTAAAAATATCAGCGATCCACACGCTGGGGTCCTGCAGCTGCTCATGGCAGATGCCTAGAACTAGAAAGTGCTTCATCAGATCAGAAAGGCCTCTTGATCCTGATGACAGTGGCGGTGATGGAGGAGGGAAGAGGGAATGACAGGGAGAAGAGCAACAGAGCTGTTACAAACTGACCATAGACTCACAATGCCTGCTCCTCTGAAGCATCCTGCCAGGGTTTCCCCCTAGAGTTGCCTCTCTAAACCACTTAGGCCAACTACCCCTCCTGACCGTCACAGGTCTTTCCTGAAATAAATATGAGTTCCCAGGGGCAGTAAATGTATATAGTCATTTCATCCATTCAGCAAATATCTCCTATCTATCATATGCCAGGTGATCTATTGTTTGGGGATAGAGTGACAAAAATCCCTGTCCCTGTGTGACAATCAAGGAAATTGCATCCTGGGAGTGAGAAGCTCCAGGAACCAGGTAAGCAATGATAAGTTTGCATGGAGAGCTGTAAAAATTCGCCAGCCTTTGCCTCGAAATAATGACATGGAGACCTTATATTTATTAAAAGGCTTCAAGCATTTTATCTTGGCAGATACTCATCTATTCTCACCCTAGTCTAACCCGACTAGGCTGCCTGCTACTCTGTGTGTCCCGTGAGCAGTTGTCTTAGTTAGGGTTTTACTGCTGTGAACAGACACCGTGACCAAGGCAACTCTTATAAAAACAACATATATTTGGGGGCTGGCTGATCAGCTCTTTATTAACCAATCAGAGGTGATGGAAAACAATTTTTACACAGCGTTGAGACAGGAGATGCTTGGCAATGCCATTGTCCAGATGGCAACCAGAGCTCTGGGCACAGGAATCAGCATCTGAATACACAGTGCACAAAACCATCTCCCAGCAGAGCGCTATATAGAAAGTAGAGCAAATTCACTAGGTCATAGGAGGTGGGATGGGGCAAGAGTAAAGGAATTCATTACAATTCCTTATAATTCAGGAACTCCCCCAAAGCCCCTCGATGTGTTGCTCCCTGTACAGGAAACTGATGGAGAGAGGGAACAAGCCAGGTAAGGGTGCTTCAGTCTGAGAGGCAGGGGCATGCCAACCTTTCCTTTCGAGAGGACGGAGATCAGTGTGTCTGGAGTGAGGTGAGACATAAGAAAGAAGGAGGCAGGTTAGGTAGAGTTTGAGAGGGACTGTGTGAAGGGTCTTACAGGCCACAGCGAGGAGAGCTGTGGTGTTTGTCTTGAGTACATATAAGGCTACTGAAGAGCTCTGAGCAGAAGAACTATGGTGTAACCTAGAGAAACCATTCTGATTGTCTTAGGGAGACTAGCAGTACCCAGATCAAGTATGCTGCTAGCTTGGCAAAGAGGACAGCTGAAGCAACACAAGGTGATCTATAGCTGAACCCTGAAGGCAGTGCCTGCAGAATTTGATAATGGATGGGCATGAAGCACAGAAGAATGAAAAGCCTCCCGGACCCCAAGCTTTTGAGGTTTGAATGCAAAGAATGGAATTGCCATTTGCTGAGACCGATGCAAAGAGTGTATTTCGGATTGGGAATGGTGGCGAATGCTTGGGATCCTGCCACTTGAGAGACCAAGGCAGGAAGACTGTGAGTTCAAGGCCAGCCTGAACTACATGGTAAGACCATATCTCAAAAATAAATAGTCTCGAGCATAAATGACGAATTTGGTTTTGAAACTTAAAGTTTGAAAAGTCCATTAGATATGTAATAGTGGAGAGCTAAAGAAATGGCTCCTTTGGGAACGTCCTTGCTGCTCCCGGCTTGAGGACCTGAGATTGGATCCTGTGCACTCTCCTAAGAGGCGGGTGTGTGGCCAGTGTCTGCATCCTCATCTCTGGAGTGGTAGCGGAGGCGGATCCTTAGAGCATGCTGACGAGAAAGTCTAGCTAATCAGCAAGTTCCAGGTTTAGTGAGGGATCCTGTCTCAAAAAATAAGGTGGAGAGCGAGTCTGGCATGGGGGTACACACTTTTTAACCCCAGCATTCAGATCTCTGTAAGCTTGAGGCAAGCCTGGTCTATGTAGCAAGTTCTAGACTACTACTCAGGGGTAAATAGTAAGACCCTATCTTAAAATAAATAAATAAATAAATAAATAAATAAATAAATAAAGTAAATCAGAGAGGGACTGCACATATTCATAAACATACAACACACACACACACACACACACACACACANAGAGAGAGAGAGAGAGAGAGAGAGAGAGAGAGAGAGAGAGAGAGAGAGAGAGATGGCATTCAGTGAAATTCTGGGGCTCATGAGACCGGGATTATCTGTGTGCTTCCACCTTGGCTCAGGCAAGAGGTGTTGAGATCTGACCTGGAGCACATATGAGATACGTTGTATGGTTAAAATTAAAAGAACCAGAAGAGATTGGTGAGGAATAAAGGGATATCTAGGGTGTGAGGGACATGCAGCGTCTTGTACAGATTCTATCATGAAGCATTCTGTGAAATAATTATTTCCACGGACTTTGATTCCATGTGAACATGTTGGGCTGAGCTGATACAAATGACAGAGCTACATCAATAGGAAAAACACAAATTAACAATCCAGCAACTCATTTTGAAATTAATTGGTATAAAAAAAGTGAAAAATTAAAATCATTTTTATGTCTTTTCCAGTCTATAATTGATTCTCCTATTGAGTGTTTAATGTTAAGTGCTTCACAACATGGAGTTTTAAGGATATTGCATAAAAATAAAATGGACTGTACTCAGCTTCATACACACACCCCAAGTGCAGCTCCATTTGTCTTGCCTTGAATTAACTTCAGCTATTACATTTTTTTTCTGTCTTTTGCAGCTCTTCATTGATTTTTTTTCTCCCATCTCCTCTCAGTGACCTTTATTACACAGTCCTTCCTGATGCTAGCCCCTCCCATTCCATTTCTTCTTTTCAATCTCTCCCTGATGAGATACCTTATCTTGCTGGTTCTGTTTCAGACAAGACTGAATTGCATAGATTCCCCAGAGAGCCTGCATCGAACAGAGGAAGTGACTAATATTTCTGCAATAATATATCTGAGTTTATAGAAATACTCTCCCACCCTGTGACTGAAATTCGGCTCTTAGCTAATTTGTAAATTTAGCAGATAATCATTTGGCTTTCCTCTATGTCCATGGTATCACCCTGGGCAGTGGCAAGTGCTTGTTCCACAAGGTCATGTCACAATCGTATGATGTTGACATCTGTAATGGAGACAAAAGATTTATTCAATGTTCTAACAGAGATGTGCAAAGCAAATGTCCCTTTTTAACCCCTTCATAGCAGGTCTTTATGAAATCACCCCATTCAGGGAACCCAGAGAAATTCCTACCTTTCAGTTTGATCTTTTTAAAAATAAATGTGTAAAATAGAGGGTTTCCTTATGACATCTCATACATTCGTATCTTTTACAATGTTTACACACCTTCATCCCTCTCCCATACTGTTGGCCCACTCCTCACCAGTCTAATCTTATTTCTTTCGAGACAGAGTCTCACTATGAAGCCATGGCTTCATTTGAAGACCTACAACTCATTACATAGACCGAGCCGGCCTGGAACTCACAGAGATCGGTCTGCCTCTGCCACCGGAGTACTGGAATTAAAAATCTGTGCCACTACTATCCAGCCACGTTGATCACTTTTATTATGACCAAAAGAAACTTAAGGAGGAAGGGTTTATTTGGCTTGAGTGTCCAGATCACAGCCAATCGTGAAGGGAAGTCAGAACAGGAACTCAAGGCAGGCACCAAAGCAGAGATTGTGGAGGCATGCTGCTTACTGGCTTGCTCTTCATGGCTTGCTCAGCTTGCCTTCTTAGACCACCCTGGACCACCTGCCCAGGAGTGGCAACTGCCACAGTGGGCTGGACCCTCCCACATCAATCAAGAAAATGTTCCACAGACTTGCCTACAGACCAATCTAATGGAGGCATTTTCTCAATTAAGGCTCCTCTTCTCAGACAGAAGACAAGCTTGTGTCAAGTTCATAAACATTCAACTAGGACACCTTGTTAGTGTGCAAACTTGAGTTTGACTCTCCAGAACCCAGGTACAGCTGGCCATGGTAGCACCTATAATCCTCCTGCTAGGTGAGAGTGGGAACAGAAGAATCCCAGGACACCTAAGAGCCCAGATAGCCTGCTGTCCACAGCAGAGACGAGACCCAGGGTCAAACAAGGTGGAAGGCAAGGAATGACACCCAGTGTCGTTCTCTGACCTCTACACCCACACTGTGACACGCACACACTCACAAGGACACATGCACTCACACACTATACACACCACACATACAATAGAAGATTTAAAAATGAATCTGGGAGCATTGGGGATCATCTAGCTATTTATTTCCCCAAATAGGAACCCTGATGTGTGTCTCCCCAGCAGAGGACTAAGCGTGCACACCAAGTACAAGGAAAACAGCTCAGCACATTTTCTCTCTTGTTGCTAAACTACCTCCACTTGGAGAAAATACTGCTTTACACTGAATCCCATTTCTTTCCCCAGGGTTTCCTGATTTATTCCTGGCCCTGCCCCTTGAGCTTCAGTGACAAATTATGACATCTTTTCTTGTTTAGTGCTATAGCAAAGATTCCAGTGTTAAAACAGGTGACCTTTCCCTTCATCTTTTCTTCTCTTACTCACATCTCCATTCTTTTAATGTCTGCCACTCGGCTACTATTCTGCAGGATGTTTCCATCTGAGTGCTTGCACCTGGGTGATGCTTCCACTCGGTCCTCTGGCTCTGAGACTATCGCAATCAAGATAACAGATTCCATGTGTCATCGTCTATTAACAGAAATTAATAAATGTTTACTTCCCACTCTCTTCTCTCAAGACAGTGTGACTTTCCAAGAGTCATAGCTTGAGCCTTGACTACACCTGCCAAAGAGACACGGAGCTCAGTGCTGCCACACCACCCACTTCCTGTACCCCATCCTGCCATGCTTTATTTTATAGCCATGGAACTCAATGCAGTACATGCCCAGGCTCGTACAGGCAGTGGAGGCAAAGTTATAAAATAACAAGTGCTAGAATAATGAAGCACGGAGCTGCCCACGTGCTGTGGCAAGGAAACAGGGTTTTGGTTTTGGTTTTGGTTTTTAAGGGGGAAAAAAAAAATAAGGTTTTACTTCTATCACCTTCCATTGTCTAAATATTTTGTCTGTTTTCTTACCCCCATCCCAACTTTTATACATTTCTTTTCCACACCTGCAAGCTCTTTTCAGGACTTCTGTTTTTAAAAAGACAAGTTACTGATGATCCCCTAGGACAAACTAAACCTAAGCAATCTATACAATATAGTATGAATAACTTTGAAGGGGTGGGTTTTCCCCTCCCCCAAGTCAGTGCCCTCTTGAGGTAGCCACTCATAGTATGCCCATCTGTAGGTACTTAAGCCAGTCCTAATGAAATACTAACCTGTGACTAGTTCATTAATATGTGTCAAGTAAGAAGTACCTTAGAGGACATAAGTGAAATATCTTAAGTATATGCAGAGATGACGTAACAGTCCCCAAAGAACTGCAAATTCTGCATTTCCTGTCTTAGGTAGGTTTACATCATTTGCTTTGAAAGCACATACATACACACACACACACACACACACACACACACACACACACACACATATGAAAGCGGTTGAGAGAGTCACCAGTTACCATGGCAAGCACAATACAGGCTTCCTGCCTTCCCATTAAAAAGCCCTCAGAATAATCCAAAATATTAAAACTAAGCTGGCAGCAGTATACTATAAGACAGTGAAGTGAGCCTGCCGTGGATAGGCAGAGAATTAAGGTACATGTTTTCCCTTTCGCATGAGTGGAGCAGATGGTTCCTGAGAAGGAAGGAACCTCTTGGAATCTTCTTTCAGTGTCTATACATATTTCAGGTGCAGACCTAGCAATTTAGAAAAACAGATCATTTCCTAACTGTGGAGCTGCTGCACTGTTAGTGAGCTGGGTTCAGCTCTTTATCATCCCATCGCTATGGAGATTCGCATTTATCTGTAGGTTGTAATTCCCAGCATGCACTAGAACAGGAAATGGCAGAGCAAGCTGGGAAGTACCACATCCCGGACACTGTGAGCAGAGCTGAGAACAGGGCTACTGGAGGTGGGTGTAGCTCCCTCTGACCTGATCCAGGCTTCTCCCCTGACTTGACTCATTACAGTCTGCCATTTCTCATGTAAAGGTCTGTATTAGTCCACTCACTGTGTCCAAAACACCGAACAGGAACAACTTAAAGGAGGAATGAATTCAGAGAACTTTCAGTCCTTTGTGGTGGGGAAGTTACGGTGGATGGTGGTGAAAGGGTGTGGCTGGCATGACATTGTCTGAAGAAAAACTGCCAACTGGCCATGACTGTCTTGTATCGAGAGCTCCACATTAGAAGACTACACATTGATTGGGTCGAGTCTCTGGGTCTCCCAGACAGAAAACAAGAGGTGTCTGCTCTGGGTTTCTCTCCCAGCCCCATCACAGGACTGAGTCTACAGACCTTGTAGGCAAACTCTACACACTTTGCCTATGGGAAGACTTAGTCTGGAGCTATTTACTTTATTTATCAAGGACCAAATAAACATAGGGAAAAAAATCTTAATGTGTGTGCTCTTGCAATCAGAAAAGAGAGATGGATTCAAAACCTAAAGACACTACTAGAATGATCAAAAATAATGCTTCTGAATTCTAATTTATCCAAGAAAGAATTCAAGCAAATAAAACCTTGTTTTTAAAAAAATCATTACTTTAGTGTAACACAGAATATAGGATAAAATATAGGGGAAAATTACAGGTAGAAAACACAACTGACCAAAACAAAAACAAAAACAAAAACAAAACACCTGACATAAAATAGATTCATAAAGTAATTCCTCTCATAAAAGACATTGTGATGGTTAGTTTAATTTTGTTTGGTTGGTTTTGTTTTACTTTGGGGGTGGTGGTTTGGATTGTTTGTTGCTCTGTTTTGTCAACTTGACACAAGCTAGAGTCATCTATCTGGGAAGAGGGAATTTTACATGAGAAAATGACTCCATCAGATTGGCCTGTGGGCCTGAGGCATTTGCTTCATTAATGACTGCAAGTGTTCCAGCTCAGGTGGGGAAGGAAACCTGGCAGTCGGGAGCCAAGGAATACCACAAAGTCACACTGCACACAAAGTCACACTGCACACAAAGTCACACTGCACAACAAACCTCATACAGGAGATTGTATTGGGAGGGAAAAAAACAAAACAAAACAAAACAAAACAAAACAAAACAAAACAAAACCAAACCAAACCAGAACGGTGGCCGCCGCTGCTCAGGGAAGAAGCAACAGAGAATTTAGCAGAAGGCAGGGTTTATATGGGGTTTCTTTAGGGGCAGAGCCTTCAGGGTGGCCTGGGATTGGAAGGATTATGTGGTCTGATTTTAGGACAAGCTCAGGGATTGGTGGGATTTTTTTTCCTGTAGGGTGGGGCCTGGCCACTTTTGAATCACCAACAATGATTGATGTGGCAGGGTCCAGCCCACTGTGGATGCTATCAGCCTGGGTACTTGGTCCTTCGTGTTTCTGCACTGAATTCTCACCTTGGCTTCCCTGGATGATAGGCTGTAAGCTATGAAGTAAAATAAATTCTTTCTTTTCCAAATCACTCTGTATTTTCTATTGTATTTTATCACCACAATAGAAAACAAACTACAACAGAAATAAATGAATAAATTATATATTAATTGATGTGAAGAGACTAGCAAAGGCTTTATTTAGATGTATAAAAACATTTTCCTAACAGAATAATATTAAATTAGCGATGTGAGAAACTTATTCTAGGAGATAGAACAATTTACAAAGCTACAGACTCCAAATCAGTATGCTTCTTGTACAAATAAAAACAGAACAGTGAAACGGACTTCAAATAAATAAAAATCCAATAATAATAGATCAGTAATGCCAAGACATGCTGCTGTTCATCTTGACTGGGGTTTGTATTTCCACCCTGCACATGTTTATATCAAATTAAGTGTGGAAGAGGTCACAAATTAAAAAGGTAAAAGCTTAAAGCACACAGCTATCTGTGGAAAAATGGAGCTGGGGAGAGGCTAGAGAGATGGTTCAGCAGGTAAAAATGATTTCTGTGCAAGCAAGCCTGACGACCTGAGATTGATCTCACAGTGGAAACAGAAAACTGACTCCCAAAAGCTGTACTCTGACCTCCACACATGTGTATGCACATGCTTGAACACACACACACACACACACACACACAAATGATAATAATGATGATAATAATGATATGAAGAAGAAGGAGGAAGAGGAGGAGGAGGAGACAGGGGAGATTTTTGAAGCATTTCATCAAAGATAAAGTCATAAATAAAACACCGTGGTAAAAGCGTAGTTATATGAATCTGTCTCCTCTCTAACCAGAGGCAGTCCTTTGTCTCTCTGTGGCCGTATCCCTTCCCACTCTCGCTTACTCCTTTCCTCTTCTCTCTCATCTTCTGTTTCCTGTCTTTATCTCTTATCCCTGCCCTTTGTCCCTCTGGGCAAATAAATCTCCTTTGTGCAGAGAGGTTGGCCTTCATGTGTCCTATGCTGATTCTGGTCCTTTTACTGTGAGGGTATCTTATATTTTAAAATTTCTAGAGAAAGAGAAACACCTTGTACAGTTAAAAGACAAGCGCAACATGTGTCAGAGGAAACCAATATCCTTCATACATAAAAAGTTCCTGTGAGTGGATAAAAAGAGGTGGACACTCAAATATAATATTGGCAAAGGACATGAAACAGTTCAATTACAAAAGAATACAGATGAGTAATGATCATACCAAAAAGATGTTCAGCCTTTACTGGTAATTAAAAGACACAGATAGGCTGGGCGTGATGGCACACGCCTTTAATCCCAGCACTCAGGAG
>NC_034599.1:53932621-53981697 GCF_900095145.1 Mus pahari | reverse complement strand
TGAGTTCGAGGCCAGCCTGGTCTACAAAGTGAGCTCCAGGACAGCCAGAGCTATACAGAGAAACCCTGTCTCAAAAAAAAAAAAAAAAAAAAAAAGACACAGATAACCAGTGAGAGAGGATTCTATTTGACATGCTGGTGGCAGATTGCAGAAAGGTCTTACAATGGTGTCAAAGACCAGAGAAAAGACAGCTCTAATGCCACCTCAGCCACACAAGACACCATGCTATCTGTGTCCGTCACAGGAGAAGGCAGAGTCCACTGAAAATCTTACAGACAAAGAGAAAGCATGTAGGTGGAAGGGTCTACTATGGCCCTGGTATTTGTTCAAGGGCAAATACAGTGGGGGTCACTAGTTGAGCAAGGTATGATGGTGTGGTTGGGATTAGCAACACGACCCTTATTACGGTCTAAATGTAAAATGTCCCCCACAGGTTTGTGTTTTGGAAGACTGTGGAGCCTTTAGGAAGTGGAGTGAAGTGTGTCACTAGAGGCAGGCCTTTGAAGGGTACCTGTACCTAGTTCTGGCCTTCTGTCTTTGCTTCCTGGTTCACTGTGATATGAGAAGCTCATGTCAGCCACTCGTTCTCCCCCACCCTCCACTGTGCCATCCCCACCAGGGTGAATGGATGGAGAGTCCTCTGAAACCCTGAGTGAGAAGAATTCTATCCCCCTTTGTGTTACGTCATCCTGGGCAAACAACATTTAAAAGACTTTTAAAGATCGATTTAAAAAAAAAAAATTGTTATTGGTATGTATGTGCATGCATGGGTTTGTGTGTACTATGTGTGTGCAGGTGCCCAAAGAGGCCAGAAGAGGGTGTCAGATTTTCCGTAACTCCTTATAGACGGTTGAGAGCTGACTGGTGGGGGTTCTGGGAACCAAGTTGGGTCTTCTGCAAGAGTAGTAAGTACTCTACTGCTGAGCCAACTCCATGATACAATTCAAACAGGAGTTCTTCACAAATATCTCAATGACTGATCCCTCTTCTACAAGTCTGTTGCTCACATTCAACATTGAGAGCTCAGTTACAAGTTGCAGCCTGGCTAAGAGAGATATTAAGAAATATCCTGATTTCGCAGCCATTATAACATGGCCCAAAGCATCAAGTTTAAAACCAATGAGCAGAGGTGGCAGATGGCTTAGTCAGTAAAGTGCTTGATTCCCAAGCCCAAGGGCCTGAGTCCCCCCTGAATCCATACAGAAAACGCCGATGTGGTGGTGGGGGGGGAGGTAGAGAGGGAGGGGTGACTGGGACTCGCTGGCTAGTCAGCCTAACCTAGTTGGTGAACTCCACAATAACAAGACACCCCGTCTCAAAGGAGGTGGGTGGTAGTTCTGAGAATGACACCAGACATTGTCTTCTGGTCTGCACACAGATGTATTCACACTCACACATGCACCTCACACATACAAACACACACACATTATTTTTTTAAAAACAAACAAACCAATGAACTATATCATTCATAACAAGGTACTTCAGGATGCCACGAGTTAAAGGGGACGTACATTGCTCATGTCAAGAGCAGAGTACCTGACATTTAAGAGGCATGGCGATGCAATGGTGACATCATTTTGTAGGCATGGCCTTCTCCATGTACTGCTGCCAGCTCTGTGACTTCTTTATTTGAGTTCTCAAATGAGACCTACCCTAGTGGTAATGCTGGCCCAGTTGCCTCTGAATGAGGCTAATGTGCCTTGTATCAGAGAGACAGATCATGTTTTACAAACCCGGCATTCTTCATGGAATGATATATTTGCAGACCTCGCTGTGAAAGCACTCTAATGAATGCTTTCTCTGCAGTAGCGTCCTATTGTATGGTGTGCTGTAATTTATTTCACTAATTCACTGCTGATGGACACTTTGCTGGCATCTAGCCTCATTATTGCTGGATCACTGCAATGGGATTAAAAAAAAAAACCTTTGGAAACACAAAAAATTATTCATTGATAATGTTTTTCAAGAAAGGCAGAGAGGTTTAGGAGGGGGACTTCACTTTATACCTTTTGGATTGTTTTTATTTTGTGATTGTTTTATTTATTTATCCATTTTGTTATACTAAAGCTCATATTTGTAGGGTTTTCGGGCTTGCTTTTCTTTGGTGGCTGTTTTCACCTTGGTTCTAGAATTGTCATCGAACTTTGGCTTATTCACCAATTCAGCTCTAGTCTCTGACACATCTGGACCCTGGTTCTAGCTTACTTTCCTTGTTGGATTTCCTTTCTAGAGGCAACTGGCTTCTAAGAACCTAACCAAATTCTTTCTTCCCTCTTTAATAACCCTCCCCAAGCCTAGCCAAGCCACGTTATCAAATGCGACAGTTTTTCCTCAGCATTTCTAGTCTAGAACAAAGAACACCAGGAGTCTGAAATACCTCAGAGGGATTCTGTCTTCTGTTTTATCAAGGAATCTGTATTCTCCCCTCTCTTTTCCTTTTCAGTTCCCCATAGCTAGCATGTATCTTTTTGAAGTGGCAATATAATTCAGAAGTAAAGCTAGTATTTGACAAGGCTGTTGAAATGGAGAACTTGGAGTTTATTATTTCCCCTTACAGTGGGGATATTTCAAAGTGATTGAATAATTTAAATACTTTACTTTTAAGTTTAAATTCTGTGAACTTGCAATGCTTTACTTGACCAACATTCTACGTGTGCGTGTGCATGTGCGTGTGTGTGTGTGCGCGCGCATGCGTGCGTGCGTGCGTGCATGTGTGTGTGTGTGTGTGTGTGTGTGTTTTACAGGCACATGTGTGTCTTCAGGAACATAGAGGGGATACCATCTGTCTTATCCTAGCATTCTATCAGTCTCTGCCTATGTGTTTGTGCACCACTTTCAAACAGTACCTACAGAGACCAGAAAAGGGAATTGGGTCCTTTGGAACTGGAGGTACAGATGATTGTGATCCATCATGTGAGTGCTGGGAACTGAATTCAGGTCCTCTGGAAAAGCACTGGTGTCCTTAACTCCTGAGCCATCTCCTCAGCCCCTGGCTTATTCTTTTGAGACAGAGTCTCTCACTGAATCTAGTTGGCAGATGGCCAGCTGTCTCCTGTCTTCACCTTACCCACGTGGTGCTGAGGTTGTTGCCATGCGTGTGACCACACCTTACCCACGTGGTGCTGAGGTTACTGGTATACATGTGACCACACCTGGCTTTTTACATGGATGTTAAAATCCAAATTCAGGTCCTCATAGTTGTACAGCAAGAGCTCTTACATCCTGAGCCATCTCCCCCCCCCCCATGCCTTATTTTGGTTTCTTAGATAAACTCTGATAATGGGAGAGAACACTGGGGACTCTGAGCCCGAAGAGAGGGGTGTGTAGACATCTCTGTACCATCTTTGGAACTTTTCTATACACTTTTCTGATAACAAAAATGAAAAGGATATTTTAAAACTTTTACATTCATATTTTCTCTTGATAAACTTGCGAACCTGTGAAGCTGCAACTTTGCTTGGCCTGATTGCCTGCGAGCAGAGTCTTGTGTGAAGATGATCCGTCTTTCCTGGCTGCTGGATACCTCTGTAGCCACAGCTGCCGCTTTGCAAGGTGGTAATGAGGGAGGTTACTGAGATCTTCAGCTGCTGCCTTCCCTGGGCAAGCATTGACTGTGAGGCACTGTACTGAAAAGTAAGGCCACAGAAGCATCTCCCTGGCTCTGTGCTTAGGCCCACCCTCCATCCCCCACCCTCTGTCAGAGTCTGTTAGGACAATCAAGCTAGTTGCCTGAACACTATTAAAATGATAAAGATGTTGTAAGCCGCAGAGAATCGATAACTGCTCAGGAAGAGCTCCAATCTGCAATGGGAGAGAAGAACACAGATTTTTATCACCGGACCAAATTCTTCCAGCATCATCAAACCTTCATCTCTAGCTAAGCAGGACTTGGTAGGTTTCTCAGTAAATGAAGAGACTGCCTCTCTGCCCTCCATCATGCAGGGGAAAGGTAGGGTTTCTATGGATTAAATTGGGTCTCCTCAAATTTATGTATTGGAGAACTGTCTTCCATGTAACCGAATTGAAGACAGGGCCTTTAAGAACATGATGAAAGCTATGTGAGTTCATGAGACTAGAATCCTGACCCCATACAAATGAGACCCTTATAAGAAGAGGAAATACTAGTGTTCTCTCCTTCCTAGGGACAGACTGAGCAAGCCGGGAAGAGAGGCCCCTCCAGAAACTGATGCCACAGGACCTTACCTAGGACCTGTGGTCTCCAGAACTGTGAGAAATACTGGCTATGCCACTCAGTCTGGGATGTTTGATTAGGGTAGCCTCAACAGGTCTCTCACAGAACCTTGTCCCTCTTCTGCTTTTCCTTTTATCGGAAAGAGGAATAATATTATACATAAGACTCAGAATAAGAATGCTATAAAGAGCCTCCATGGTTAATTTTCATCCCCACGGTGGCTGCTGAAGGAGAATAAGGTTGATGGCAGAAAGAGAATGTATCACTTTGCCTGGGTACCACTCAAGCTCTTGGGCACAAAGACACACAGTAAGTGGTCCCGGCCCTAATTCTCAATGGTGATGATGATGATGAAGTCTTGCTTTTGCTTTTATTAATTTACATGATCTAGAGTTTCTTCTCAAGTCCTTTAAAAGAGCAAAACTAACAAAACTTTATTATGCTTTCCCTCACTGTGGAGGTCTCTTAAGGTTCTCCTTGGGAATCGCATGAGGTAATGGATGCAAAAGGGTTTTGTAAAATACAAAGCATTCCATGCGTGTAAACTATTATTGGAAGGAAGCAGGCAGATGAATTGAAATCCCAAGATCCCCTAAAATGTGCAAAAGGTGCCCCTATTTGGATTGTCACCCTCACAGAGCATTTTACAGACCATTTAGCAATTTCTCCAAGTGCTCACCACTGGTTCCCTCAGCAACATTCCTGCCCTAAGCCAGGGAGGGCAGGGAGGGGATGCCTCTCCCAGGCCTGGCCCTGTGGACAGCATCAGTGCCTGCAGAGGAAGGGGCTCGGTTGCTAGGAGACCAGCAAGAGTGGGCAGCTAGCTCGCAAGCAGGTTAGAATCCAGAGAGGAAGGATTTTAAAAGCCTATTTCAGTCTGTTTCTGCTAGAATTGAAATTCTCTTCAGGGTCCAGCCACCAGTGATACAATCTGCTTACATTACTGGTATTGAGAGCCCTTGAAAGGATCTATTTGACCGTTCCTTGCAATTCCCTCCCACAGTGCCTAGAGAAGACAGGCACTTAAAAGAAAAAGGGGCAGGGGACAAAAAGAGAAGTCGATGGAGTCCATAGCAGATGCAGAGAAGTGACAGCAAGAATTAGCCCAAACACATCTGATCATAACCCGTAGAACTCAAAGAAGTCATAATTGCACCGAATGACAGTGCCTCCTGTAGCTTCTCCGTACATCAAGGCAGGCAGCTACACACAACTGAGGGTTGATTTCAAGTGCAGGAGAGGTGTGTCAGCTGGTCTTTTCCACTGGAGTTAACCTTCACAGGCAGTCCGACATGTACTTCTAAGCTAATTGGAATTTGGTTGAAACTGAGTTTAAACTTTTCCCTTTAAGGATCATGAAAAAAAAGTATGACTTTCAGATAAGAACTGCTTGCTTGATTTTGTTTTTTCCCCCAAAGCAAGTTCTAGTACCCAAGAAATCAAACCCATGAGCCCCTACCCCCACCCCTACACCCAGCAATCTGCACAGACACTTACAACTGCCCAGCACAGAGTATTGAGCTGTGGAGGAGTCAGCTGGAAAAAACAGCAAAATAATTGGTGCATTTAAAGTCATTTATGGACAGAAGCTTGACAGCCTTTGAGCTTGTTACTGCTGGGGTATTGAGAGCTCGTGGGAGCGCTGACTCATCAAGAAGAAGGAGGCTCATGGGCTGTAGAATATAAACCATCTCTAAAGAGGTTCCAGGGCCCTCAGCAGACATGCTTTATTTGGCTAAAGCCTAATGCCTAATGACAAAATGGAAGGCTTGTTTCTGTATTTACAGGCTGGCTTTCTGGTCTGCTTTTATAGAGATGTGAAGGGGGATTACAAAGGAGGACCAGGAACAGTTGAGGAAAGAACACCTCAGGGAAGAGGAGAACAAGCGAAGGACAGTTTCTGGAGGTGAAGATGAGGGCAGACCTGAAACCTGAGAACAGGGCAATGGAAAAAGGCTGAAAGTCTGTCACTGGCTGACAGCATGTGTGAGAGACACAGCCATGAGTGGATGCCAAAACACTCCAGCAAGGTCAGGAGATGAAGCGCCAGTGGCCAGGCATATCAACAAACCTCACACACACGCAGACATCTAGCACACTGAATAAGGGAGCAACCTCTAGAGCCATTCCCCTACCCCTCCTTTTCCACTTTCACATGTATGATATGCGTGCGTGTGTGTGGTGTGTATTCACATGCATGGGGGTACATGGTACATGTGGGTGTACATGTCCATATATGGAATACATGCAGAAGCCTGAAGTTGATCACTCTGCCTATTCATTGAGTCAGTGTGTCTCAGTTGAACTCAGAGCCTGCAGGTAGGCTCAGCCTGGCTAGCCAGCTTAACCTGGGATCCCCTGTCCCTACCCCTGTCCCTACTTTCTGAGCACTAGCGCCTCAGGTAGGCACTTAAGATGTTTACACAGGTTCTAGGGATTCAAACTCTAGTCCTTGGGCTCGTATGGCAAGTTGTCTAACCACTGGGCCATCGTCCCAGCCCTATTTACACCTTCCTTCTCTACTGAGCAAAAATAAATCCTTTGTGCACAAAGGATATGGTGAGCAGAATGATGCCGACTTTGGGATCACACAGATCGGAGTTCAAATCCTGGCTCTCTCATTTAGTGGTGTGGGTCCCTGGACCAGATGTTTAGTGCACCGAGTCTGTTTCCTCATCTGTAACACGGGAGTGACACAACACCCCCACTACTTTCCTCCAACACAGCAGGCTTTAGGGGAGGAACCATAGCTCTGCCCACCTTTTTACCTGCATGTTCTGCTGTAGATCAAGTGCCTTGGAGTTAGGGGAGATCCTGATAAAATCCTATCTAAGCAAGACAACTTAGAAAGGATTTCTGAGCAACCCAAATTGAGCACAACGGTGAAACAATGTCTTCAGAAGTTTGAAATTAAAATGTTGTGATGGTGGCAGCAGCAGCAGCAGCAGCAGCAGCAGCAGCAGCAGGATTGCAGTACATCTAGACATCTGAAGAAGAGGTCCCCCTGGACAGATGGCAGCAACAGAACCAGGTGTGGGTTACCATGGCAACAGTCCAGGGGTTTCTTACTCAAACCCCATCAGTCTAGGTATAATCTAGCCAGACGACTTGTGGCCAGAGATGCTTCTGGGTAGACCTATTTGTCCTCTTTCCCATCACAGCACAGACCTTTCTAACTCCACCATGCTTAAGGGGGCGGACTGCCCAAGTCTGTGTGTCTAGCTTCCCCAAAGGACAGACAACTTCTTATCCCAGGAAGATTGTTTTCTATTACCATGAAGGTCTACCATTTCTGTTGCAGACGACCAAAGCCTCTTTATTATGCCAGCTACAGTCACCTCATTTTTGTATGCTAGGAATTGTGTGCAGATTTGGGCCAGTGTTCCAGGCTTAAGAGGTAAGAAGGTGACCAAGAAAGCAGATGGGCAGAGAGGTGCTGGGTAAATGTGACCTAGAAAGTAATTCATGGGATTCATGAGTTGATGGGAAGGAATCTGAAAGTGGAATGAGAAAGATGAAGCCAAGAGATCTGGTTTACAAAGAAATACTGTTTTGCAACCAGGGCAGGGATGTGTGTGTGTGTGTGTGTGTGTGTGTGTGTGTGTGTGTGTGTGTGTTTAGACAGGTCCTATCAAGTGAGACAGGGACAGAAATACAAATTCCAGGTCTGGAGAGGGATTATATAAGTCATGTGGAAATGATACAGTCCTACTCTTGTGTAGGTGGGGAGGGAAGGGGCTCTTGGGATATTGGCAGCAGCTAATAGCCATAAGATCCTAGAAACATTTGCCATACCTGAGGTTACCTTCTAAGCATCCCAGACCGGTTCTTTCTTGTGTATGTCATGCTTATATGAAACCAACTCAGTGCCCTCAGTGTGACTGATGTCTCCAGATATTGCAAGCCTAAGGCAGCAACCCATGGTGCTGGTCGTGACACCCTCCTCCGGGGGAAGTGTGGCATAAGGAAGAAGGCATCACAGCAGAAGGTAGTTAATCTGTTGTTTATGGGATCCCATATATCCCTCCAAATTTCACGTGTGAACCTGCATTCAAAGGACGGTATTAAGATGCATCCCAACTCAATCTGATCAATGCCATCAGAAAAACGGGAAACGCAGGACTGGAGAGACGACTTGGTGGTTAAAAGCATTTGCTGCTCTTCCAGAGGACTGAGGTTCAATTCCTAGCACCCGCAAGGTGGCTCGTAACCACCTGAAACTCAGTTCCAGGGGCTCCAACTCTTCTGGTTTCCGCAGGCACTGTACTTGCATGGTGCACAGACATACATACAGAGCACCTGTACACATAAAATTTTAAATATTAAAACAGGAAATTTAGACACACAAAGACACCAGGAGCACATGCATGTAGAGGAAACATCATTTTAGGGGGATATCAAGGAAGTATGCCAAGAGATGGTAAAATAACAAAAATGTTTATTCTTATGACAAATATCAAAATGTTAATGGTGCTCTAACTAAGTGTATTGACGAGAAGGAAGCAACTGTGTCCAGTGACTGGAGTCCATAGGGAATGAATATTAGAGCCTAGGGGTGGGGGGAAGGTAGGCTGGAGCCTTGGGAGAGTCCCTGGGTTGGAATTGTTCCATTAGCTGGAAGTGTATAGCTTGCAGCTAGGATAGGGCTTGCCTGAGTGGCTTTGCAGATGGTCAACTCTTTTTTTCGAGACAGGGTTTCTCTGTGTAGCCCTGGCTGTCCTGGAACTCGTCCTCGAACTCAGAAATCTGCCTGCCTCTGCCTCCCGAGTGCTGGGATTAAAGGTGTGCGCCACCAATGCCCGGCTAGATGGTTACCTCTTAAGGTGCATTATCACTTACTGACTTCTGCTTTCTTCCATGAAAAAAAAAAGAGAGAGAGAGAATTAGGTTTCTTTTTCTATAATCAGCTCACAAAAATGATTGTGCCAGATTTTTATGCATAATTGCTTCTATCTTTTTTTCAAAAATGTTGTTTATAAGTATATTTTGAAACTGCTTAAGGGAAATATTGATGTTTTGTTACTCTACAAAGGTTAGAGATGACTGAAACTTTGAATTTTTCTGGATAAATGGGAATCCAGGGGGAATCAAGCTATCTTTGAGTTGCTTTTCCAAATGCATGCCAGCAGCTGGGGCATGCCGTTTAACAACATCTTAGAAGGTTGGGCAGAACATAGAAAAGGTCCCCCTCTCCACCTATACACATGCATGCTCCACAGCCTTGGTGTGTTGGATGTTCTCGATTAGCTCCACTGAAGGGCACCAGTGCGAGGGAGAAGAGACCTGGGAAGAGGAGGCACAGCATCCCAACTCCCTGGAATCGGGGGAACATTCCCACTGCTCACTGTGCAGTTGGTTTCTCCTTCGCCTTCTCTGGATAGTCCAAGACTGAGGGTTTGCACCTGGTGAAGGGTTTCTTGCTGTGTCAAGACATGGAGAGAGCCATCACTTGGAAAGAAAGAACAAATATTTGGGTTTCCCCCTTCCTCTTTCTCTCCTCTATCTCATTTTCATCTCTATCTTCATCTTCTAAATCCACTAATCTCACTACGGGAGCCTCTCTTCCAAAACAACTCCACCATAACAAGAGGAAAGCAATAATGTATGAAGCTTGTTGGCAATGGCCTGCAAGGGTTCTAGGTCTCGAAGGAGCCCAGTAAAAGCATCAAACTCTTGTCAAGAGCTAAAAAAGATTTTGTTCTGCCCTCCCAGAAAACCAAGATCTTTAGAAATCACCAATAGTCCTTCAGTCCAGAGATACCAGGCAGTGACTCAGCCTCACACTGCCTGGATCATAGTAGGTAAGTCCCTGGCCAGTCATGGGGGGGGGAGGGATTGCAGGGGGGAGGGGTTACAGGAGGGTGGGGGGATGAGAGGGGAAAGCTAGAGTAATGTTATGAAATGTGGATTCCTCCGCATGTTCTAGGATCATACCTCTAGAGCATGCCCAATAAAACAAATAGGATCTTTCTCATTGATGGGAATTCTCAAGTAGTTGTCATTTAGTAGTAGTAAAACTTTCAGATATGCAAATAAGCTTCACAGAGGACTAGAGATCATTCACAGGGGGTATTAACTCTCAATTCTGATTAGTTGAGACATTTCTGCTTGTAGATAGCCGGGCAGGCTAACAAGCTGCCCGTTTGAGAAACCTCTTACATCTTTGATGCCTTAATTTCTCTGGGCTGGGTAATATTCCAGTTGTACTACTTGAATCTCTGATAAAAGTACTGAGTGACCAGTATCTTGTATACACTATATATGTACACTATAACTCTGCTTGCTTACACTCTTACCTTTCAATCCAGTACAGTACTGTGATCACACATTTTTTTTGAATGACCCAAATAAATGACTAGATTTGAAGACTTACACGCATACCTGTATAGCTTTGGAGAGGTAGCCTGGTTGAAAGCACCATTTCCTTTGGCAGTGATCCATCTGAGGGGCTCCTGGTAGACTGCCCCAGTGCTATGTGTTACCAGGGTATGCACAAGGCTGAAGGAAGGGCCATTTAAATCACAATCTGCTCGAGAAGGGTTGGGAAAGCTACAGTGCTGCAGAGAAGTGGTCAAAAGCCAGGAGGCAGCCGGCGACACATCACGCCTGGGCACCAGATGCAGGGGACTCAGAGCCCAGCTACCTGAATGCCACCCCAGCTGGTTGGTGTCCTATATGAAAACCAGATTTCCCATTTGGAGGCATGGCTGATAGCATCCTGTCTGTCTGTCTTCTACTTCCAAACAGCATAGAAAACACAGGCAACTGGCAAGAGACAACGGGGACCCTCAAAGCAAAGAGCTGTACACAGCAAAGCAGAAGGCCTACCATGAGAAAGGGAAAGAAGGGCTGGCCTGACTCATGAAGAAAGCAGAAGGTGTTCATAAACCAAATGTATGGAGGAGGAGACAGACTCCAGGCAGGAAGGTACAGCGGCTACAGTTAAGGAGAAAAGGTTTGGCTTCTATTCACCAGGTGCTGGCTGTTTTATGGTGCCTTTCCCTCTTCTTACTTCCAGCTGCTCAGCTCTGGGAAGAGGATAGAAGACAAAAGCAATCAATCCTGAGCTTTCCTGAGCAAGTCCAATTACATATGTGACCCCAGTTAACCTTCAGCTCAACCACATATGGATGGTGTTTTGATCCCCACTTACAGATGAGGATTCAGAACCTTAACCCAAAGGATACCAAGGTAATCTGAAGGAAGCATAAAGTGGTGAAATGACCTGCTCAGGTCAACACGGCTGGTGATATAAAGTGGGAATTTGAATCCATGTTTACTCTGCATTCTGGCTTTTATCGAATCATAAAAGGCTCCCTCTTTCCCTTTATCACAAAAACAAGAGCTCTACGAGTCTAGAGTATGTGAATGAAAGCATTTCTGACAACTGTGGAAAGCTAAATAGATGTAAAGAATTCTTCTTATTAACATCAAACCTCTCCAGGCAAGTCCACAGTGAGATAGTGGAAAACTGTGGTTCAGAGAAATGCACACACTTGCCAACTCAATGACACTACCTCCCAGATCACCAACAGTAATAAAGTGAGTTAATGACTGAAGAAAGCTTTTAATGGTGGGTTGGGCTCTGTGACCTCTAAGGTCCTGCCAAGTCAGTATTTCTGAGAATCAGAAATTTTATCAAAGCAGTAAGAATGTAAGAGCTCTGGGCTGGATCTCACCTCCAGGAAAAGGGTGAAGTCAGCAGGATGTACCCTTCTTGCCGCCCACTTCTTGTCTCTGCTCTCGCTTCATACTTTCAGCCCTCCCGCCAGGCACTCATCACTCTTGAGGCTGGCCCTGGGTTGTGAGCACACAGAGGGAAGGAATTTGAGAAATGAATTCAGACAAAGGGATGGAAAGGCCATTTTGACGATTGGCTTCGGCTGTGATTGCTCTGTGATCTGGAGGGGTGTCATTTAACCTCTCTGAGCCCCACACTGCTTATCTCTGAGATGAGAAAACCCATGCTTAGGACTCGTTGCAGGATTTAGCTGCCATGACACGTGAAGTGCCCTCCGTGCTGTTTGAACACCGGGCACCCATTCCTTTCCAGCCCCCAGCTGCAGTGCCTGAGCAGAGTATGGAAATTCTGCGCCTTTGAACCATGATTCCACACAGAAGGCAACCCAGAAGTAGCAAGTAATAACTAGTCCAACAGTGGGTGTTCTTTCCTGAGCAGAAGAGATAAGCTGGATGTGGAGAGAAGGGAATGTGGGCTAGATGTGGCTGCTCCCCAATTATCTCATAATCCATGCGTTTGTGTGGCTAACATAGGCATGGGCATGTGAGACTATCTTCTTGCTTAATGTTACTACATTTCAATTGGAAAAAAAAAAAAAAAACCACCACTACCACCAATAACAAAGCCTTTCTCTTACAGCAGAGAAGTTTTTAGATGGCAGGACAGAGAGAATTCTCACGTGTTAAAGTGTTTGTCATGCAAGAGTGAGGACCTGAATGTGGATCCTTAAGGCCTATCCGAGCACAGCAGCATGCATCTGTGACCCCAGTACCTGGGAGGCATAGGCAGGGAGATCTATGTTCTTTTCCCAGCAGGAAAAGAACATACCAGGGGACCTATAACTGCCTATAATGGCAGCCCCAGAGGATCTGTGTGCTCTTCTGGCCTCCAGGGACACCCGTACACATGAGCACATGCACATATACACATACATTTTTAACTAAAAAAAGGAGAGCCTCTATACATGACCTGTGAACACAAGCATACACATCCACAAATGGCTGTCTTGTGTGGACAGTCGGGTAAACCTCAGATGTATAAGAAAACTATTCTAGGGACTCAGGGTTCCTTGGTCCAGAAATGGACGGTCTGTGGTTATAAAACATTGCTAAGCATTGCAGTCCTGATGTAGACAGAGAAGTGTGGGGATGGATCCCAGCTTTCACTTCTAGGGGATAACAACATGGATTTTTTTTTTTTTTTTTTTTTTTTTTTTTTGGAGTTTAGTGATCACTTATGCACAGTATTTACTGCTAAGTGAACTGGAACCACCATGGAATCTGAGACTTCCTTCTGTTAGCTGTAAAACACAAGGGCCTTTGTTTTGTTATTCGTGCTCTGTTTCTAAAGCTGTTTCTAAAGGTGCCCGGTGACATGCATTTGTGAGACAAATGAATTGTGAAGGTCATAATTACAAAAAGCTATTTTGCTGAGGTAAGGTGGCTTACCTATACCATCTCAGCATCTGGGAGGCTGAGGCTGGAGGATTGCCAGATGTTTGAAGCTAGCCTGGGCCGTAGGGTGAGACCACATAAGCATGGTTTTAAAAATCTATTCTTTGGGTACCGCAGAAACAGTGAAGTAGCAAAGAGCACTGACTGCTTAGCACTGGCTAGAAGTCTTCTCGAGGACTCGGGTCCTGTCCCAGCACCCACACAAGGCCTTACAATCATCTGTAACCCCAAGTTCCTGGAGATCTGACACCCATGTGTACCAGGCACACATGATGAACAGGCATACATGCAGCCAAAACATCATACACATAAAAACATCAAAATAAAAAATGTCAAAATCTACTCTTCAGATCCACTGTGGCCATGCATTTTAGCAGGCAGATGGTCACAATCTCTTAAACATATCATGGATATAGCAATTTTTCTTTGTTTTTTCTTCTTTCTCGCCTCAAGCTTAGGGTACTTAAATGTCACTACCAAGAATTCATATTGTGACACAGAACCTTCTTTTACTGCCTTTGCCATTTGCTAATAAACAATAAATAATTCCTTGGGAACATCTGCCCTTTGTGGGTAATTGGAGAAATGTTTACTTTGGTGATGGGATGAGAAAGATGTGACCTTTTAACTTCTTCTCAGTTGGTAAGTGATAGGGGAAAGGGAAAAACCATAACCCAGAGAAGACAATATTCTGGCACACTTTCAAAAGTTAAAAAAAAAATCAGTTCTGTTTAATACAGTCCCAAACCTTTGTAGCTTCTAGCTCTTTATTATATTTTATTTTTTTTTGGCAAAAATGTTTCTTAGTTTAGAACGGGAAATTGTTAAAAGAATTCATGAGGTTCTCTTAGATATCAAGTAGTGCTTTTAAAATATATTATGAAGTGAAAAGGAATGACGGGCATGATTAAATGCCCTTTGAAACCCATCCGGACTTTTAAGATTAGGGGAGAAACTCCAGGGAGACCACATTTTATAGTCTGATGGAAACCAAACATTGGAGAATAGTTCTGCATTTCTGGAGACACAAGTATTCTCTCTGTGCATCTCCCCACACTACAGATTTTGTTTTGTAATATTATAGAATTTTTAGAAGTAAAAGTGGAAAGGGTATGATACTCAGGAATAACTTGTTTAATTACTTTCTTTATTTCTATCTTTTGATGGGACGGGGGACGAACCAAGCTCTTCATGAGTGCTAGCTTGGCAAGCTCCCTTCTGAGTCAGACCCTTGGTCCTAGTGTCCAACAATTCCTAGGTTTTTCTGCAAAGGTACCAGACCTACATGAAAACTAAGAAGAAAAGGTTATGTAAACACTGTTTATTTAAATGTTGTATCTGTATTTTTAAGTGTTTTATATTTTCCACTTGTGTATATGTTTATTATAGAAGTACTTCTCTTGCCTTGTAGCAAGTATTCAGAAATATGTGCTTCTTCTTCTTCTTCTTTTTTTTTAACCTAGACAGGAAGTTAAAGTTCCAGATTGTTTAATTCAATACCAGACATTTGGCAAACCTATGTAAATTCATGTTGCTTCTCCTTCGAAATGCTGGATGTTTTTTGCTCCCTTAGTGACTGAATGGGGAAGGGGATACACACGAGCATTTCCCAGGTGAGGGCTTCCCACAGCTGCCTCAGGCAAGGGCCGCCTAAGCCAGAAGAGCCACAGCAGTCCTAACTGTTGGGTCCGGGAGCTGGGCCCTGGCTCCCTCCAAAAGACAGAGCCAAGCTGAAAAGACAACTGTAGACCAGTGGAGACGCAGATCAGGAGGGAGCCCAGTCAAGGTCTCAGTCAAGGTCCTGGTGGAGAGGTCATGCACCTGTCACTTCTTGAATGCCATGTTAATCTCACTTGATTTGGTGCCACTTGACCCAGCACACTCAGCAAGAGGGCCAGGCAGGATGGAAGCAGCAGAGTCTAGGGTGAGCCTTGGCTGCTGACAGGAGGAGAAAAATAAGTCAAGGAAACAGAAGACCAGGAAGGAACAGACCCGTCAAGTGAAGTGGGAAGTAACCGCGGGGCTGTGGAGAATGGAATGAGGCTGGTACAAAGATCCAGAAAAAGTTTATTAACAACATTGCCCCTTGGGAAATAGTGACTCCTGTTCAGTGTCCTCTGAGGTGGTACTGAGACTCTCCCAAGATGGAAAGCTTACACAATAATAGAGAGTTAACTGGCTTTCTACAGAGTTGTGCATCCAACAATTGCAAAGATTTTTTTTTTTAACTGAGAAGTCGAAAGAAAATTGGGGAAGAAGCTGCCTTAGAGACTTTCGAGAGAGAGAGAGAGAGAGAGAGAGAGAGAGAGAGAGAGAGAGAGAGAGAGAGAAACACAACACTCACTTGGACGGTGATGTCTGAGGGTGTTTCCATGAGGTATGGAAGCTAGCTCTCTCCTCCCTTCCTTCTCCATCTTGATTACTTGAGGCCGGTGTATGAAAAGGCAGGTCATGAAAGATGCTATGGCAGCACCAAGGCGGTGCAGTGGAGAGAGACCACAGGCTAGGACAGCTGATGACTGACGGGAGGCCCTGCTTAGCCTCTTCCCTCCCTCCTGGGATGAGGTTTCCAATGCTGGCCTGGCAGAAGGTCTCAAGGTCTCCTGAGAGAAGGTGGAAGTTGAGAGGTCATGGTCCTTCTTATCATCCACAGAAACACCCGGAAGATCATTGGAAATTTATCGACTTTTTCGGTGACAGTCTTCACCCTTGTCTTAGTTCCTTTACAACATCTGTGGGGTATGGAATTCTGTGTTTGTGAGTTAAATGTCTAGCTTAAAATTAGTTGAACAAAACCTGTAGAGGGACAATTGGTATTTTTTTTTAAGGCAGGTGTTAGGAGATTTCCCTTACTTCAGAAAGCTCTCAGGTCACGTCTGCAGTGGTTACTTATATTCCCAGAACTTGGGAGGCTGAGGCAGGAGGATCATAGAGTTCTAGCCAATGGTTTACAGAGCAAATTCTGCCCCAAAATAAGTAAGTGTGTGAGTGTGTGAGGGAGAGAGGGAGGGAGGGAGGGAGGGAGGGAGGGAGGGAGGGACAGAGTGTGTGAGTGAGGGAGTGAATGTGTGAGTGAGAGAGTGAATAAGAGGGCTAGGTGTGTGGCTCAATCGATAGAGTACTTGCCTAGTGCACACAAAGCCTGGGTCAGACACCTTAGTCTGTCCCAGGTCATGCCTGGTGATACACAATGGTAATTCCAGCGTTTGAAGGTGGAGGCAAGAGGATCAGAAGTTCAAAGTCAACCTTTGGCTTTCTAATATAGTGGGTTTGAGTGCAGTGGGAATACACAAAACCCTATCGAAATAAAGAGAAAAGAAAAAGCTAACAGGAAGCACCTGTAGTTATGAGCTCAGGTAAATAGAGCGCATTTTTGTTTGTTTGTTTGTTTGTTTGTCGTAATGAGAATATAAACCTTCTGGATAAAGACAAAAATGTGATAATAGTAACTGCTAGCCTGACATGGAATACGTGAAGGTCTGGTCTTTATTAAGAAGAAGGAAGTAGAGGTCTGGAGAGATGGCTCAGTGGTTAAGAGGACTTGCTGCTCTTCCAGAGGACCAGAGTTCAGTTCCCAGCACCCTTATCAAGTAGCTCACAACCATCTGTAACTCCAGCTCCAAGGCCTCTGGTACCTCTGTGCACATACATGCACACACACACACACACACACACACACACCCCTATACATAATCTAAAATAATAAAAACAAATCTTTCTAAGGAAAAACATAAATGGCTGTTAAGGGTGCACTTTGTGGTAAAATAGAATGTGTGCATAGAATGCCCAGGATCCTGGATCCAATCCTTACTACATGTATATGGTACACACACACACACACACACACACACACACACACACGCATACACACACATGAAAGAGAGAGGAAAGAGAGAAAGAGGAGGGAAGGGAGGAGGGTAGATGGCTCAACACGAGAGAAGAGGCTTTTTATGTGCCAATAAGTTGTATTTAGCAGTTAGGAACAGAGCACATTTATCCCTTCCCCCACAGCCTTCTCTCAGTCCATGCAAAACAAATTGGAGTGAGACAACACCATCTGCTCACTTCACACTCTGTGGAGAAGCACGTCAATTCCTTCTCAAGGTTAGGGAGCCCAAACTCAAAAAGACCCTCCCATCATTGTGCAGTCAAAAATGCCACCCGAAAGCAAGAGCCTAGGACCTAGGAAGAAGAGTCCAGTGTTCCCGGAAACATGACAGTGTTAAGGGCCTCATCGATGTATCCTTATGGGAGTGTCACACCCTGCTTTACTTGGTGGCACAAAGTCCTGTTTCACTATCTGGTTGCATTTCCCTGATTCCATGTCTCTGATTTAGCTTAGAAGAAATGACAGTAATGGCACACAACTGCCACAGTGCTTGTCTCCCTGTGCCAAGAGGGCAGGAGTGAATAAGAAAGATAAATCTGGCTCATCCACAAACTCTGTGTTCTCCTGATATTTTCCTTCTGAGTAGCATTTTTTTTTTTTTTTACCTTATTGGCAATCACTTAAGAAATCTGAATTCCTAAATTAGACTCCATTATTCTATCCAGAAATGATGCTTTGAACTGGAGAGGAAACTCAGACATTTGATTCCCCTCCTATTTTGTACTTGGCCAAGCTCTAGGCTCAGAAGTTAAGATAAGAGAGGCTTCTTATTAATTCATAGGAGTGCCCCAGAGATTAGCAAGAAGGCAGCCCTTCGCTGTGCCGGCAAAGCTTAATCTCCAGCTTTAGCCAGCCACCCATTAACTAATACTATTTCCAAGAGGACCCCAAGTACAGGAAATGGACAGACTTTTCTGGGATGATCAGATTCTAAGTGTCAAGTTACCTGTGGCACATCTATCTCCCTGGTATCCACACTGGTAACTTACCGTGCCCCTTAGAGAAAAGAGACTAACAGGAAAGGATAGATTGTGGCATGCCTAGTCCTGCGTGTGTACCCATCGTGTAAAACAGTCTCTTTTTTTATTCACGAATCTCTTACACCACAACTTTGGTAAACAGGACCATATTAAAACGAATTCATCCAACCATTTGACCATCTGTTGGTGTGCCCATCTGCCCAACAAACATTACCCTGACACCCACAGTGCCAGCCCTCAGAATCACCCAGGCAGATAAAGCATGGCTCCTTCCATGGTGACTGGGGGCTGGGGACAGAGCTCTGTAGCATAATGTGGTGGTCCGCAAAGTTACGGAAATCAAAGGGACTGATCCCCCAAAAGAGGGAGCCGCTAACTAAGTGATAATGAGATGGTGGGCTGAAGAAACCTTCCCGAAGGAGCTGAAACCTGAAAGACAGGTTAGAATTTATTAGATGTGTACACTTTAATCAGAAGGCCTAGCTTGAGCAAAGGCAAGAAGGCATGTAAATGCCTAGGGTGGCTAAGGAGCCAGGGCCAGGCAGTCCTCCCGCAGGAGGGCCAGGTGGTCCTCCCGCAGGACTGTCTGGCTGCAGCTGAGATAGAGAAACAGGTGCGGCCGAGAGGAAGAACATGTATAGACCACATTTGCACACTTCTCTGTGGACTCAGGCATCACTAGGGCGATTTCAGGAGGGCAGGTGCTGAGGTCATCTCTGTGATGACAATGGGAGATAGGAAGAAACCCAAGGGGATGAAGTTGTCACTGTGTTTACACCACACTTCTTGAAAATCAGTGTGTGTGTGTGTGTGTGTGTGTGTGATTTCTGTGTGAGAGAGCTAGCATGCCACTGTATGAATATGGAAGTCAGGGGTCAACTTCTAGAAGTCAGTTCTCTCCTTCTAGCTCATCGAGGTAGGGTCTCTCTTGTTTCTGTCAGGCTGCTTCACCCAGGCTAGCTGACTCTGAGCTTCAAAGAGATCCTCCTGTCTCTACTTCCCTCTTCCTCACTCTAGGAGAGCTGGGATTCCAGTTGTAAGCCACCATACCCGGACTTTTTACATAGTGTCAGAAATCAAACTCAAGTGTATAGCAAGCACTTTTACCTGCTGAGTCACCTCACTGCCACTTTAATTAGTTAATTAATTAACTAGTTAATTAGTTAACTAGAGACAGGGTCTCTTATTGTTGGTTAGACTAGCTGTCTGGCAGTTCCCAGGATTCTTCTGCCTCTCCCTTTCCCAGGCCTGGGTTTAGAGGGGGAAGGAAGGGTCCAAACTCAAGCCCTCAAGCTCGCTCTGCCAGCACTTTACTGACAGACTCCTAAGGGAATCCATAGCTCAGCTTTGACTGGGACCCAGTGAGCTGTCCTTTGTGCCTCAGTGGCACTCAGAGGCCATCTGCTCTGGTGGCAGAAGACCTTGTAATAAGGGAGCAGCCCAGGGAAGGTAGAGCTGGAACCCAGGACCTGATCTCCTGGCTCCAATTAGAGAGCCTTTACCTTCTGATAGCACTGCTCCGCCTACCAAAGCTGTGCATTGCAGGGATTACTCTCTTCGGGCACAGGAAAACTGTCTCTATAATTGCCAGTCAAGGAAGCTGGGGTTAGCTAGGGCTAACCTAGAAGATAATATTGTTCTGTCCCGAAATATCTCTTGGTACCAAAGTTAGAAGAAAAATTAATTATGTGGTTTACAAATTGCTGTCTTTATTGATCAGTCCACATTACTCCTCAGATTTGATGGTGTTTCTCTGAAACTTGACACTTGTAGACTGAGAGTAGGGGGTGGGGATTATCTACAAAAGCATCCTAGGGAGTGAGCAGATGCAGCAAGGGAACAAAACCCCACCCAATTCTTCTGAACTACAGCTGAAGTTATTTTACTGCCACGGTTATACTTTCAAAATTTTTGTGTTGGCGAAAAAGGCTGGTACAATAACGTTATTTTTAATTTGCTATGTGGTCCATGAATAATTCATTTAAAATAAAAAAATCTCAATATCGTTTGCGCTTATTTTAGGGTCCTAGGCATTGATTAAAATATCTGCCTGTTTAGCATATCAGCATGGTGCATGGCAATCTTCAGGAAAATGCCTTCCCTCCTCCCTGTTCTGGGCTTCTGGTAGATGTGCTTGCATCCTAGCGCAGCATATTCTAGTACAAGATTTCCTTCTTGTGGTTAACTCTATAGTGTAATTACTAAAGGGACTTCCCAACTCAGCCCCTTAATATTTATTTCATAGTGACTGGAAAGGCAAGATGGCAAGTTTTGAGGTGTTCTGTCAAGTTCATGTGAATAAACCAAGTTATCTGCCCTTGTCCCACTTCTGTCTTCAAAGCATCACATCCAGGACTAAAAAGGGAATGCCTGCTGCTGGTAACCTTACGCTCCTAGCTGTCCTGTGGAGACTGCCAGTAAAGGAGCCAAACAACTGTAACCATTTCTGGAAGGCAGGCATTTGTGACATGGACACTTGGCCCATTATGACCTGCGCCAAACCCTTCAAATCATTTCATAGAGGTCTGAAAGCTGCTGTCTGGAGATCAAAGCAATCAGTTGTTACTGACATGGATTAGATTTGTGTTCTACTTACAAATTTCCATTTGGTGTTTCTGTTTGTGTTTGGATCAGGAGAAAGCTGCATTCAGACTCCTAACATTCATTCTGTAGTTGTTTTAATCGATAGAAATAAAAGAGTCTCAGAAATGCCTACTTATCAATACGTCTAGCTAAGTCAGGAGTAAATGCCATGTCATCCGAGGGCTGCATTTTCTCTAGGAAGCACCACTCAGGCACATTTGTTACCTCAATTACTCTGATTTAGTGGTGTAGTCAGGGAGCGTGCGGCCTCTGGTACTGCACAATTTGATTTCTAAGCTTCTAGTAAGAGGCTAAAACCATCCAAAAAATGGCAACTACATGTCCTGAAAACATCTTTGAGACCTTGACATCCTTGGTGGCACTGCTGTCAGCGAAGTGTGAGGGTCTCTGATCTGCTCTCAGCCCGGGAACAGTGCCCCTCGGTATCACTTTCACAGAGACTCAGACTTGGACCATCAGTTTCCCGAGAGAGCTGGGAGGTGACAGGACAGATGTTGCTTTTGGACAGCCAGTTCCCAGAAGTGACCCTTTGCTCCTTTAACTGCCGTTGGCTGGCAAAGGATACAGCCGACAGCCTGAGGACAGCACTGTGCTGGGTTTTAGAAAGGGAGCCTGCTGCTCTCCAAGGCCATCCCTCTGTTCTCGTCCCCTCACGTCATCCCAAGGCCACAATATCAATCTGCTGCTCAGATGGGTGCTTTGAAAAAATGGGCACATTGTGCCTGGGGTTCCTCAGAGCCTTAGGACATCAGAAGGCTGGCCTGCGGCATGTAGATAAGAGATGAGGAGAGTGGAGCAAGGTACCGAAAGCAATAGAGTACACTCCTTCCCTGCTTGTCTCCCTGACAACCTGATCTAAGCAGACCAGCGTAATACATAAATAATCATAACCATAAGAAGTTAGAAAGTAGTCTCACTTTCTTTCTGTCTCAAGACTAAACCTACATCCAGGGCCCACTGGTAAACGTGCTTGCCACCAAACCTGATGACCTGAGTTCAGACTCTGGGACCTACCTGGTTGAAGGAGAGAACTGACTGGCACAAGCTGTTCTCTGGCCTCTACTTGAATACATGTGCCTGTTCACACACATATGTAATTTGTGAAGAGAGGAAGTGCAGGCTGGGAAAAAAAAGAAGAAGAAAAGAAAGAAAGAAAGAAAGAAAGAAAGAAAGAAAGAAAGAAAGAAAGAAAGAAAGAAAGAAAGAAAAAGGAAGGAAGAAAGAAGAAAATATTTATTGACTCAACACTGAGCTATCCCACCACCCCAAAGAATAGTTCAAAGACTAGAGGCACAGAGATGCAGCTGTACCTCAGGAGCACCAGAACCTGGGTCCTGGATGCCATTCGAATGTTACCTCATTGGTTGCTGTTGAGAGTGTTTTTATTCTCTCTTCTTGGACATTAGTTTTCTTGTTGCAAACATGACCTCACACAATTCCTGCAGTTTAAATTTTAAACTGTAAACTATTGGGTTGTACTCTCCCAGTACTCCAAAGTAAAGAGTCTCTAATGGGTTTTATTTAGGGCAGGTACCCTACATGGACCAGTGGAAGATATTATTGAAATTGACTAAGCCTGGGTCAGATGTCCCCAGCAAGCCCAATCAACCGTGGTCAGGAGATGGGAGGCACACTGATGTAATGATAGCTCTGGCGAGAACTGAGTGCCTGGAAGATGAGTGAATGACAAGCACTCTCAGAGGTGTGCCTTCCATATACCAGAACAGAAAGGACAACATTAACACATAAAAGATACAACCAGGGATCCTCCAAGACAACAAATTCAAGGTCAAAGCCACTCATCAAAGATAGTAATCTTATCTTGATAGGACATATATTTCCAAATAAAAGCAACAATAGTAACCTATAAAATATTAAATAACATATTATTAGTACAGTAAATCTATTACAGGTATTAGGGAAAATGAATTGTATGCCTATAAAATCAAAGAAATTCCATTAAAAAAGCATTTAAACTGATAGAGTTCAATAAAGTGGTAGGATTAGATAAATATACAAAAATCAATATCCAGCCTGTGTAACAGCAATAACATTAAAATATGTTTAAAAAGGAAATCTCACTCCTAAAAGCATTAAAATATAATAATGGTGTGGGACTGCCAAGAATGAATATTTGATCAAGGTAGTTTAAAGTTCATTAGCATAAACCACAAAATACACACACACACACACACACATGTTAAAGGCAAAAACAAGGAAGAGCTAGCACTATTGGATGTTGGACAGTCTCAGTTGAAACAGTATGGTAGTGATTAAAAAACAGACAGACCAACCAGGACTTTAATCCCTACACTCAGGAGGCAGAGGCAGGTGGATCTCTGTGAGTTTGGGCCCAGCCAAGTCTATATAGCAAGTTCTGGGAAAGCTAAGACTACATGGAAAGAACCTGTCTAAAAACACCAAAACAAACCAAAAAACTAGATGAGCAAATTAACCTTGAAACAAACAGCCCCATGAGCTTCAAATAGTAAGACCGAAATGACAAAAATGAAAGAGAATAGTCCCTGGACAGTGGTGGTACACATCTGGAATTCCAGTACTCAGAGGCAGAGGCAGGCAGATCTCTGAGTTGCAGGCCAGCCTGGTCTACAGAGTGAGTTCTAGGATGGCTAAGACTACACAGAGAAATCTTGTCTTGAAAGAAAGAAAGAAAGAAAGAAAGAAAGAAAGAAAGAAAGAAAGAAAGAAAGAAAGAAAGAAAGAAAGAAAGAAAAGAAAGGGAAAGGAAAGAAGAAGAAAGGAAAGGAAAGAGAATAGAAGAGAAAAGAAAAGAAAAGAAAAGAAAAGAAGCCCATCTAGCAAAATGTTGGTAAAACTGGTGATGGTTATACAAAGAGAGACATCATCAAAGATGAGAGTCACTCAAAGGACACTGGGACATAGATGTGTGACAGAGCACTTGCCTAGCAGGTACAAAGCTCTGGGTTCAACCCTCAGCCATGGGATAAAAAAAAAAGAAAAAATCAATCAAGAATACTGTAGGGTTGTAGCAAATAGATTAACAGTTCATTTCATTTCTTTCTAAAAGTGGACTCAAGTAAACATGAAATGCAAATAAGCAAAGCTTGTTAAACAGCATAAATACTTAATGACCCTATCACAGAGGTGTTAGCAAAATTGGCACTACGCTTGGGAACGCAGTGAACAGTCCACGTCAAGAGTGTGAGCATGTTCACACTCCTCAGCTCAGCAGCTCCTTCCTCTTGCAAATTACCTTTCCTCTGGCTGACAAAAACTCTGAAACGCCGAAAGTACTATAAGCCATTCTCTAGCATCTTACGTTTGTTCACAATGTTATGTAAGACAGCAACTCTCTCCTCCGCTGACTTGCTTTTCCTGTTTCCCTTCTAGTGTCACTTACTGTCACTAGACACTTGGTTATTACCAGCTCCTTCCCTATAATGGAAGCCCCTGAAAATTTGCCTACATTGGTCCCTTTGGATTTGCAGGTATCAGAATCCTGTCTATCACACAGTAGGAAGTTGATAGTTACTGAATGGAAGGGTAATTCTAAACATTCAAAAAAATGAATTAGACAATTATGAGCTATCTATTCAACATTGTGATGATATGTATGTTCAATAGTAATAATATGGGAGATATTTATGATGAAATAGGTTTAAGGAGAGATATATTTCACATATATTTATCTTGTTTTGTTTTTGAGATAGAGTTTCAAAGAGCCCAAGGTGGCCCCCAAATTGCTATGCAGCCAAAGATGACCTCCATCTCCTTATCGTTTTGCCTCTGCTCTCCAAGTACTGGAGTTAGAGGCTTGAGTCTTCATACACAGTTTACGAAGTGCTGTAGAGCTAACCCAAGGCTTCATGCATGCTAAACAAGAAGCTACAACTGAGCTACATCCCCAGCTCACGATGACATTTCCATCAATGCCAGGTTACACACAGGATGGTAGCCCCATAAGATTATAATGGAGCTGAAATTTCCTGTTGCCTAGTGATGTCCTTGCCATCATAACAGTGCATGTTTGAGTGAAGCTAGGGTAACGAATCTCTTCCACTGCTCATCATAGAAAACGTACAGTTGTCCAGAGAGCATAGTACTTGATAGTGATAAATGGCTATGCTATTGGTCTGTCTATTTACTGCATTATGCTTTGTTTATTTTAGAATGTGTTCTTCTACTTATTAAAAAAAACCTATCTGCATGTCATGTTACAATGATATTCCTCTCATATAGTTCTCATTTGCCATGACTCTTGATTGCATATTTTTCTCTGTGCTTGATTAACTCATTATGTTTTATTCATTATGATCCTGGGAGAAATAGGCTATATCATACATATAAGAGGCTATATCCTATATACATGCACACACACACACACACACACACACACACACACACACACAGAGAGCCTAGATGTTGAGTAGGATATAAGACCTAAGTTTGTGTAGCTACACTGTTCACACAATAATTAAATCACCTAAAGACATATTTGTTAGGCTATGTCTCTGGTGTTAAGTGACATGTGACTGCACAGTATGGAAACTCTGGACTGGGGAGCTGGCTTAGTCAGTAGGGTGCATATAACTGTAAGCACGAGGATTTGAATTCAATGCCCAGGACTCACACTGATTTAAAAGCACAATATCTGCCTGTAAGGCCAGTGCTGTGGGGGGGAGAGGTGGAGGATTGCTGGGACTTTCTGGCCATCCAGTCTAGCTGATCAGTGAGTACCAGGTTCAGTGAGAGACTCAACAGAGCTTAGCAGACATGGAGTGAAGTGAAGGCTGGAGAACCTTTGAGAAGGGTGTGTAGGAAGCCAAACTTTGTGATGCAGTTCTGTCAGCTACTTGGGAGGCTGAGGCAGCAGTATCACAAGTTCAAGACCTATGTGGGCAACTATGAGACCCTGTCTCAAAATAATACTAAGAAGAGGGACCGAGAGATGGCTCGGTAGTTAATAGCACTGGCTGCTCTTCCAGAGGCTCTGGATTTGAATGTATGTCCAAACCTCATGTAACTTCAGCTTCAGAGGGATCCAGCACCCTGGTTTCGCCATTGTGTGTAATGGGCATGCACGTGGTACACATACCTACTTGCTCTGGGGTCTTTACTCTCTCATGTGGCTCCAGTTGTAGTATTTGTCACCTGAGGTCACATTAAGAAAATCTAGAACCCTAAGCAAGGAGCCCCCAGGCTGGCTGTCCTCTTCCCTTTGCGCCTCTACATTCTGACCCAGACACCACAGGCTCTTCACAGCCCACTGTCCTCACACACAAAGCTCCATGTCAGAACCCTTCATCTTAGTGTCACTGTCCTGTCAGCTTGCTTAGCAATGGTTGGTGCTTTGTCCTTTCTGTTACAAATGGTTAGCATTAATTCTCCCATTTTCTCTGTGGCCCCTGGAAGGTCTACTTAACTATAAACTTTCAAGTCCCACCCCTCTTTCAAGTCCCACAGGCACAACCTCTATCACTTGTTTTATTGGAAACCTGTCCCAGAAGTCACTTCTGCCAAACTCATTTGTTCAGGATCTTAAGTGACCAGTATTACCGTGCACCTCCTGCCATGCCCCCCACACCCTGACCATCCCTGCCCACAGCCACTTTTCTTATGTTCTTGGACTAAAACCAAACCGAACCCAGTGAACCAATAATTTTATTTGATTTCAAGAGTCATGATCTTAGTCTCTTCGGACAGCTATATCAAAATGGCTATAAACTAGGAAGCTGAGGAACATGGTTTCTGCATATTTGGAGTCTTACAAAGCCTGATTTAACACAAAAGTTACCTTCTTGTATCTTTGCATGGCAGAAGAGTCAAGACAGCTTTCCAAAGCCTCTAATTGCATGATCCAAAGTCTCTCTAAGTCTTGTCTTCCGACGCCATCCTTTTGGCAACTAGGCTTCATTACCAGATGAGGGTGAGAGAGAGGTAAACATCAAGATCGGATTATATGGCATTAGCTCAGTATCTATGTTCATTTTGTCTTGTTTTCTTCTTCTCTCTCTCAACATCTTTTCCCCTTTTGCTATCTCATGGATGGTTTCTGAGTCACTCTTCAGTTGTCTTAAGTGTAAAGTGGCTTTCATTCCTCTTCTGTGACGTCCTGTCTTTGTGTGTTCACTTTCCATCACTATAACAAAATTCTGAGGCTGGAAGACTAATTTAAAAAGAAAAGAGGTCTATTTCACCCATAGTTTTGGATGCTGAAGGTCCAAACAGCATGATACTGGTTTGGTGAGGCCTTCTGGCAGAGTCACATCATTATGGATAGGAGAGGGAGCAAGAGGTCTCTAATGCCATCATTACCCTATCACAAGAAGGAAGTCATACAGGCTGGAAGAAGGGCCAGTATAACTGTTTCTTGAGAACTAGGCAGCATCTCACAAGAATCATCACCAACACATTCTGAGCCATTGACTAGTTACTTCCCACTGGACCCTATCTCTTCAAGAGAACACACCACATTCCAACACTGCCAGGCTGCGGACCAAGCTAGCAATGTGTGGTCTCCTGGGTGACATATTCAAGTATATCTAAACCATACAGTCCTTGCCATCCTTGGGTGATTTCACTGACCTGTGGATGAACAGTCTTTTGGCAATACTTTCCCTTTTTCTTTCTCTGTCCCTACCACCTTCAATGCCCAGGATGGGGGCAGATTGCATGATAACATACAGGACAGGAAAAGATCAACATGAAATGGCAGCCTTTTTTTTCTTTTTTTCTTAGAAAGGGCCTCATGCATCAAAAGCAAGATGTCACTGAACTGCTGCTCCCCTGCCTCTACCTCCCCAGTGCTGGGATTACAGTTATGTCCTACTATCCTAGTGATATAGCATTCTTACTGATCCCCCTCTGTAGAAGAAGAGGAGAACCTGGAGACAGATGATAACTTTTACTTTTTGTCTCCTGGTAAGATTGAGGATGTCTGTGCTTGGTGGGTTTCTCAGGAAGCCCTAATTTTAGGCTTCATTAAGGTGCCACAAAAGCAAAGCATGCTCAAATACAGGTGGAAGCTGTCTGGAAACCACAGGACCAGGGTACAACTGTGTTGTGAAGTTTTTGCCTATTGGTAGTTACTTGAGACCACTAAGGTCAGAAATTGAGGGCCTGGCAGAGTTACAGTCACAGGATTATCTACTGCACTGTTTCAAAGCTGTTAATGATCATTTTCCCTTTAGAACAATCAAGGTTCCATTCTTTGTTTCCTGCTTCCAACAGCATTTAAAAACACACCTCTCCTAACAAAATGCATTCTAACTTAATGAAGTTTTTCTTCCTATTACAAGTAAACCTCAAGAGGTTGTTGACATTCATGAACAAGAGTAAGTCATCAGATGGCCTTGTTTTCTGACACACTTCCACTTGGTAAGGCTGCCCTTGACCACCTACCTTATCACTAAAGTAGTTTATTTATACTAATAAACTTATAAAACCAATAGGTGGTTTTTAGGTCTTACATTGCTTGATATTCTAAGAGCCCAAGACACTATGGATCACTCATGCACTATGGACCACTCATGCATTCCTGAAATGCCTTCTTCCCTTGATGTCTATGATATCACATGTTCCTGGGGTCTCTCTGTAAATGTTTGCCTATTTCAAGGCTATTTGCATTTGTTCCACACCATCACATGTGTGTGCTATTGTGTTTGTTCCATACCATCACATGTGTGCGCTATTGTGTTTGTACCATTCCATCACATGTGTGTGCTATTGTGTTTGTACCATCAACATGTGTGTGCTATTGTGTTTGTTCCATACCATCACATGTGTGTGCTATTGTGTTTGTACCATCAACATGTTTGTGCTCCTTTAGATGGGTACCACACTATGGTTCTCAGTCATGCTTCAGTTCTAGTCTTCAGGCCTCCTCTTTTCTCCTAAACTCCTCAGTGGTAATCTCAAGCTACTCTCTTGGCATTACCACTTACACTCCAATAAAACACAGAACCCTTCCATCCAACCCTGGTCTACAATCTCTTAGAAAAGGGAGTCATTTTAAGTATCAATTCATTTAGAAGTCCTTCATATTACTGGATGTTTTAAATTACTTTGAGCAAAATGACCTCTCCCTTTCTGAGGGGGATATATAATAGCATAAAATTATTTCATTTACTGATTAAATATAAGCAAACTGAATCAGTAAGAAACACATTAAACATATGTAAGTAATTATTTTAGAGAAACATCATCATACTATAAGCCTTTGAAATTCACTACAAAAAACAATATAATGGCTCTTTAAGCTCTCATCTTTCTTACGCTCTAGCCCTCCTTCTCTCTCTCCCTTCCCCCTTCTCTCCACTTGGCCATGGTCAGCCTCTCTCCCTCTTTCTACCTTCTCTCTTTCTCCCCTGCCTTTCTACAATAAAGCTCTAAAACCATATATATATATATATATATATATATATATATATATATATATATATATATATATATATATATATATATATATATATATATATATATATAGTCACCTTGTTTAATATATATATTATTTAACAAGGTGAATGATGTGGCTTGAAATACAGTCTCCCAGCATTCATATATAAAACAAAAATTTAATAAGGGAGTAGAAATGATGGGTCAGTTGCTATGATAAAGCACCATGACAAAAAGTTGTGTGTGTTTGAGGTCTCTGCAAATGCTATGGCCAGCAGAGTAATAATTCACGTGAGGCAGGAAGGAAATGTGGCTCAACATGACTCCGTAGCTGGTGTTGCTTCAAACGCTTCAAACTTCGAGTATGACATCGGTGGTTCATTTCAGGCTTACATATGTAAGGACAGAACAATTTGGAAAAAAAAGTTTCCTAGTGTAACACCATCCTGCGTGCACAATGAGGTATAATTACACTGAAACTCTCCTCAAAGTACATGTCACTTCCATGAAGATGGGTTCCATAGATAGGCTACATGTGTTACCTTAAGGGCCTAGGGGAGGATCTGGTGTAGTCTCAGTCATACAGATAGTACAGAGGTCATCTGGGCTATAAACCACCTCTGTGTCTGTTTGTGGGAGCCCGGGGGAGGCCCGGCCATACAGATAGTACAGTGGTCACCTAGGCTATTAGCCACCTCCATTCCCAGCCTTCTGGGTGGAAAACTGGTTATATATCTCTTCCTTTGAAGAAACAACCCAGCTTTTGCTTTTTTTTTTTTTTTTTTTTAAACATTCTTGTTTCCCTAGTGCTTATCTGAGTTCAAGGACCTTTGTACTCCAGGCAAAAAGTGATTTATGAAAAAATTTATGTTAGCTTACGGCTCTAGAAGGAGAGTCCTTAGTGACTGGGAAGCCATGGTAACAGGCGGCCAGAGCAAAAAGCTGGGAGATCATTATCTTCAACTGTGAACACTAAACAGAGAGAGAAAACTGGAAGTGGGGCAAGGCTACAAGCACTCACAGTCTATCCTCAGTGGGCTCCTCCTCCATCCAATAAGACATTATGTTCTGTAACTTCCACAAACAGCACCACTAACTGGGAACCAAGTGTTCAACTACTTAAGCCTATGGGGGACATTTCTCATTCAAACCACCACAGACTGGAAAGCTACACTAGAGATGACAGAAGTACTGGGACAGGGAGTTTCGGTATAATTGTCTTAAACGTTGTATCTTCGCTTACTTTCCAGTTTCTGCTTCAGACCCTGCAGCTGCCACGATGTTGATGTCTAAGAAGAATTGGATTGCTATCTATGAACGTGATGGGGGCCAAAAAAAGATGTCCACATGCCCAAACACCCTGAGCTGGCAGATAAGAATGTGCCCAACCTTCATGTAATGAAGGCCACGCAGTCTCTCAAGTCTTACAGTCTCTCAAGTCTTGAGGCTCGAGGCTACATGAAGGAGCAGTTTGCTTGGAGACATTTCTTTTTGTACCTTAAGAATGAGAGCATCCAACTGGGCGTGGTGGCTCACGCCTTTAATCCCAGCACTTGGGAGGCAGAGGCAGGCAGATTTCTGAGTTCAAGGCCAGCCTGGTCTACAGAGTTAGTACCAGGACAGCCAGGGCTACACAGAGAAACCCTGTCTCGAAAAACAAAAAACCAACCAACCAAACAAACAAAAAAGAATGAGAGCAGTTGTCCTGAGACTGGCAGGCCTCTGCCCAAAAGTTCAGAGGGTGAGCACCCTTTAAGATTCACAAGAGGAGAGGCAGATAGAGAGAGACACCTACAGAAGGAGTGCTGTGCCCCCTGGAAAGCTGAGGCTGGGGCTAGCTCAGCAACTGAATTCCAGTTTAGAGGCAGCTTTGGTTGGTCGCAGACGTGGTCAGCCACCTCAGTGAAGTTGGAGATTATATTGTATTGAATAGACTTTAAAGAAAAACAACAAAAAAGGCTGTATCTTCATAATATTTACACAAAATAAGTATTTGAGTATAAGTAATACACTATTATGGTAGAACCCTGATAATTTAGTCTATAACTGTTTATATATGTAGATTGGCTACAAAATCTTGTTGGAACAGATTTTAACTGGAAAAATGGGACTACCCTAAAAATCCAGTATTCAGTGGTATTTGCTAATGACTCATCTCTACAGCTCTATCTTCCTGTTAAACTCCAGACCCATGTAACTATTTACTGATATTTCTATTTGAACATCCAATGGATACTTTAACTCCAACGTACCTACCATTAAAATTCGCCCTTGTCAACCTATTTGGTTCTCTCAGCCATTGCCTCTGTATTTATTCAACTGCCCAAGCTAAAACTCAAGTCACCAATATCTCCTCTCCCATGACACCTATTATTTATCTGTCTGTCTGTTTATCTCTCCTAAACCCTCTTCTCTGTTGGAAGTCTCTTAATTCCCTCTACTTGACTGCAGGCCACCATCATCTGCTCCCCACAGTAGTATAATAAAACCTGAATTGATTTTTCTTCTTTTTTGTCTCCTTTCAGCTTAAACCTCAAGAAGTAGCCTGAGTGATTCCTCTAAAATGCAAACTTGAGACCAGTTTCTGCAGCAGAGTGCTAACCAATCCTCAGGCATCCACTTCTCCCAGCCCCCACTAAGTGAAATGAGATGTTGTTACTATGTTTCCCCATATGCCTTATCTTTCCTCAGTATGCATAACAGCCTTCAAATTTCTTTGCTATTATTGTTATCTTCTCTGCTAAACTGCAAACTCTTGTCAACCAGGCTCATCACTGTGTTCGCTTAATACAGGGCAGGGCCTGAGACACTTATAAATGTCCTTTATAAGTGCTTTATAAATGTTAAGTGAACAAATCAATAATTTTGTCGTCCCAGCACTTATCACCATACTTGGCAAAACAGGTATTTGTGTTTAGTTCGGTGATTTATTTTTTTATGGGCACAGGTGCTTATGGTTGTGTCTGTGTACCTGTGAACTTATAAAGTCAAGTTTTCAATAAAAAAAAAAAAAGCAGGTCTTAGTATTTGTTAATGGTTCTTGGACTAAAGATAAGTGATTGACTAAATCACATGTAATAACCAAATTAATACTGCGTTGCTTTGTCCTTAAGAAGTACCTATCAGTTGGAGAAGGGACTGAAGGAGCTGAGGGGGTTTGCAGCCCCATGGGGGGAGCAACAGTGTCAACAGGCCAGACCCCCCCTCCCCGGGAGCTCCCAGGGACTGGACCAACCAAAGAGTACACATGGAGGGACCCATGGCTCAGTTCGCATATGTGGCAGAGGATGACCTTGTTGGACATCAATGGGAGGAGCAACCCTTGGGCCTGAGGGTGCGCAAATGCGGGAGTGGGTAGGTGGGTGGGGGAGCACCCTAGAGGCAGGAGGAGGGGAATGGGATAGGGGGTTTCTGAAAGGGAGACCTGGAAAGGGGCAACATTTGAAATGTAAATAAAGAAAATATCCAATAAAAAGACAAGAATGTCAGTGGAAAAAATAAGTACCTATCTTTCATAATTAAAATTAATCAGAGATAGCTCCCTAGAACAGGTGGCCTTTGAAAGAGAAAAGGTGAGAAAAAAATTCTTACCTAGAGGAAAGTAAAGGGCAAATGTAAAAATATCAACGTCTGTGCAGAAGTTAATCCTGTTCTGAAGACATGGGAGAAATCCTAGCTGAAATGTGCTATGTTCTCTCTTGGGCTTAGCTATTCAGGGGCTAGCTCTCTTCTCAGACACGGAGATGTAGCCAGGGAATGAGCTGCAGATTTTTGTTACTGGAGGTAATTAAAGCACTGAACTCTTGCCTTCCTAATGCTGAAAAATAATCCTTCTACTTCAGTGAGTAAGATTCCTACCAAGTTTTCAATTCATAGGATTTAAGTTTTCATTTAATTTTTATATCAAAACATACTTAGAGTGCATTTCACAAGAATATTTGGTCTAGTTATTTTTGGCCCGCACTTTGGTAACTTACACTCCCATACAATGGCAACTCTGTTTTTTTTTTTTTTTTTTTTTTGCTCTACAGTTTCTTTGTGCACTATTCCTTGAAAATGGGCCTCATTTTCTAACTTTGCTGAAAAGAAAAAAAAAAAAGTTAATTTCAGCAACAGCTTCATATCTCTTCATAGATTTATAGCTTAGACTTTCATAAAAATATTTTGTTAAGAAGCATAGATGTGGACTTAGGTATTTGTTGAAAATTTTGTTAAGAGGTGAAGACCCTTTTCTCAGATGTCTTACTAAACAAGGGGCAGGTTAATGACTCAGAATGATTCTATGAAAGTGCTGTCAACGATGACATTAACATTGAAGTGAAGTATAGGATCTGATGTATGAGCCTGGGCTACTTTATAGTCTGACTTGCCAATTGATTTAGAATCTGCACCTTTTTTTTTTAGTCTCTAGCTCATCTATTAGTGGTTTATTATAGAGTGGCTTTTATGAAAATTTCGATTTAATCACAAGTCAGAAATATATGATTTAGTCATTCTATTTTACAGAAAGTGCTTTAAACTTTTTAATATAAACTCAATATATACAGTAGGCTGATAAATTAATGAGATGGTTCACAGAAGTCATACATGAAAATCAGTGTGCTATTTTATTAGCTATAACTCTTATTTTTTTCAAGATTGGAGATAAATGTAAGCTTCATTTTATAAGTCACATTATACATAATTTTAATATAATGAAAAAGTCCCTCTGTCTTAGATAGCCCAAAATTAACATTTGCAAGGCAATTTATAGTTTCCAAAGAGCTTCTCTCATCAATTATCTCAGAAAACTGAATAACGATGTGATTATTAAAGGTTAATTAAGCAAATACTTGTGAAGTAATTGGGAGGTAATCTATTTCTAATTTAACAGGTCATCAGGGGTATTTAGGAAATATTTTTTTCTGGTTAATAACTCTAACCAAAACAAGATATTTAAATGGTTTCCCTAGTGGAAAACAATAAGCTGGTGTTTGCTCTTTTAAACCAATTGTTTCAAAGAGCCAGGGGAAGGGAGGGCTCCTAATTTCACTGTTTTAATCAGGTTTCTGAGCTCTTCATTCCCCAAGTCAATCCATGGCTTATTTTGGAACTTCGGAATAAAATAAAATAAAATATCAAGTGACTAGAGAAGGCACGGTGTGTGTGTTAGAAAAAGAATTATCTTTTTTGCTGAACACAACACATCTTGGATATTGACTATACGCAGAAGGGCAAATAAAAATTCAACTCCTATCAACAACCCAACATGACTAAGTGAAGAACCAGCATAGAACAGTATGGGCACTCTCGCCAGCAGACTCCAGACTGCTTTCTCCTAACTTTGGGTAGCTGGATCCTCAGTAGTACTAGGCGGTTGAAAAACCAATTCCCGCGTGCTCCGCGTTTACTGTCTCGAGAGACACTTTGGATCTCAAGTACAAAACTGCAAAGTGACTATCCAGGGCCTAGGTAAAAGGCTGCAGTGACTGCGGAGAATTAGCCCCGGGGAGATTGAGTCACGGGGTTGGGTCCTGGCCTGGGCACGCGATGGAGTGGACTCCCCGCACCTTTGTCTGAGTCGGGGCCGAGAGTGTCCCAGTGGGGACGCGGGGCACCACGGTCCCGGCGGGTCGGGTACCGCCCGAGAGGAAGCCAGAGGTCGTCGCAGTGCGGTCGGCCCCCTCCCACGGGAACCGCGCCAGGTCCCCAGCAAGAGCCGGGCGGCCTGCTATTGTTTTTGGCGAGCACATAAATCCGTGCGACGACCCTGTGCGAACCCAGGTTTCCTCCCGGAGGCCATTCGGTTTCCTCCGAGGCCCTATATAGAGGCCCGGGGCAGGGAGGTGCGCGCAGGCTCGCGGCCTCCGTGAGCAGTTCGGGCGTCCGTGCGGCTCTGCCTCAGGTCTCCGTAGCCTTTGAAGCCGTCCGCGGAGGTGAGGGGAAATCTCTCCCGCGGGTTAGGAGCGGGAGGCGGGAGGCGAAGGAGGCGGATCGCTTCTCCGGGGTTTCCCTGACGCCAGCAGCAGCAGCAGCAGCAGCAGCGCCCGGCGCGCGCGCCCCGCGCCCGTGCCCGGCTCCGGAGAGCCAGAGGGGGGAGGGGAGCGGGCCCGCCGCCTGCCCCTGCGCCAGCTCGGCTCCACCGCCGCGGCTGCCCGGGAAGCGACCGCCGGGATTGGAGCCCGGGAGGCCGCGGGGTGCGAAGAGGGTGCTCGTGGGGAGGGAGGCGCGCGTGCGCGACTGTGAGCGTGCGCGGCACGGCGCGCTCCGGCGCCCGCCCCCCACCCCGCGGTCTCCGCCCCCCTCGCTCTACCGTGAGGAGCCCGAGTCGGCGGCGGGTGGCGGCGCCTGGAACCTGGAGAGACCGAGCCACCCCCCGGCTCTCGGCCGGAATGTACTGACTCTCCTCTGCTCTCCTCCCCGCCCCGCTGCAGGAGGGAGGCGCCCGGAGTCTTTCACCCGGGCGCGAGAGGGGGCCGCGCGGGCCGGGCCGGGCCGGGCTGGAGCCGAGCCCTGCGGCGCAGAGACCGGCTGAGGCGCGCTGAGGGAAGGGCGCGAGCGCTCCGCGGCGCTATCGCCGCCGCCGCCGCCGCCGCTCGTGGGGTAGAGATGGCGGCGGAGCGCGAAGCCGGGCGACTCCTCTGCACCTCCTCCTCCCGGCGCTGCTGCCCGCCACCGCCGCCGCCGCCGCTGCTGCTGCTGCTGCTGCTGCTGCTGCTCGGGCACCCGGCGTCCGGCGCCGCGGCCGCGAAGAGCAGCTCCCCGTCGCAGTCCGCAGGTAAGCCGGGCCGGGCCCGGGACGCCGTGGGGGCTGGGGCGGGGCACCGGCTCCCGCGGCCGCCGCGGTGGGTTTTTGTTGTTGTTTAGGATCCAGAGGGGAACGTGCGGGAACTTCTCCGCCTCGGCTCCCGTTGCTGGAGAGAAAAGGGTCTCGCGTGGCTGAAAGCGGAGCAGGCAGGAGGGAATCCTACCGGGGGAGGGGCGCCTCCGGGATCCGGGCCGGAGCTCTGGGGTCCAGTTCTGCGCTTTGTACCGGGAGGCAGGTTCACCCCTCGCCTCTTTCCCCTCCCCCAGGCTCATCCCACTTGTAAGAGTGGGACATTCTTGTGCTCACACAAGCACCAGTAGAGGCCACTACACACCTCATTAGATAAACAATCGTACGGCCAATTCATTAATTTTCAGGAAGGGATGGAGGAGGGGGCTTGAATTCATTCTCCTCACCCTCCATCTCCCTCGGCCATGGGTTGCCCAGCTTCTGAAGTCCAGGGAAGCGCTGTCGGATCTCGAGGGACTCTTGGCTCAGTGATTGGAGCCCGAGTCTTCGGGAGAGGGGGTGCTAAGGGGCATACTAGCCCCCTCATGATCAGATCAGCGGTGTTGACTTAGCCTTGTGGACGCCTTGGAGAGCGGCTCCAAGTGATTCTGTGAAGTAGTGCCTCTTTACTAGGGATTTAACTATATTTCTATGTAACCCACTCTCAACTTCTGAAAAATTTCAAGCATCGGATTTTCAAGGATTTGTCTAATTGTCTCTAAGTGGCTGTATATGTATACACACATATATGTATATATATTCATCTTTTTTTTCTGTGTGTTTCATGCATTCCTGGAATCACCTGCATTCTTACTTATTTAAGGGTGCCAATTGACACATCGCCAAGCCTCTGATAGCTGAGGAGCAGGACTCAGCACTTGAAGAGCAAATTGACATGTGCTTTGCTAACCTTGTTTGCCTAAGGTGGTGTGCCATACAACTTGACAAAACTTTCACTCAGACGAGATTTAAATTTTTAAACATGAAGGTCACCTGATCAGACACAATGGCAACTTGTAATTGCTAAACCAAAACTTGTTTCCCTCTGATTGTTATTAAATCATTAAAATCACTTCAAAATGTGATTTGCAGATAAAGTTTGGAATTTTGCATTTTGTGTGTATGTGTATAGAGCTCACAACTTGCCAGTGTTAACAGTTTTAAACCTACACTAGTATATATTATTTAAACTGCTAAACAATAGTGTTAATGTTCAGTTAGGATCATTGATGTGATATGCATTTGTACATTTATCTTGTATAAAGTTTTGGGCACAGTTTTCAGACCTTCAGTGTAAGTACCTGAAGAGTTTCTTTTCATAGGAATGGGCAAGAGAAATGTATAGATTTTGGAAAACAAGTTTCTCTTTCTTTTTATTAATTTCTTATGAAAATTTATATACAGCTGATTGTATGTGTATTTGAGGTCATAGCTGGAGTTTGTGTTTAAAGTTTTGCCAGTGACTTTTTAAAGTTAAAAAAAAGCTTAAACAATGCTAGAATTTAGAAATTTGTTTTACATTTTATTAATCAGTTTGTCTGTCTATCTATCTATCTATTGTGCATGTGTGTTTGTGCCAGTGCCAATTTAGACATTTGTTTTACATTTTATTAATCAGTTTGTCTATCTATCTATCTATCTATCTATCTATCTATCTATCTATCTATCTATCTGTTGTGCATGTGTGTTTGTGCCAGTGCCATGCATGCTGTGTGATAGTCAGAGGACATCTTCAGAGGAGTCACTTCTCTTTCCAGCCTGTGGGTTCCAGGTAATGAACTCAGTTCCTCAGGCTTGGAGGCCCATTAAAGCAGTCACTTAGAAAGGGATCTTAACATCTATTTTAGCATGAATTCAATCAGTGGGTTTTTATTTTGCAATGATGAGATGGGGTCCATTTGCTCTCTGCCTTTATGGAGTTGGCAGTCCAGCATGTAGGTAGGGACAATAGCTGCTCAGCTAGAATTACATAGATAAGTGATTGTGATAAGCACTGCAAAAGAGGTTTTGAGGAAGTGTGTGCTGGCGTGATTTACCTAGTCAGTGCCAGGGTTTCTCAGATCTGAGATGGTGATGGGTAGAGGTTAGTTTGAAGGCTCATGGTTAATTAGTAGTGGATAGAGTCTAGAGCACAGGTCTGATTCTCCCTCATAGGCCTTTTTATTTTCATTCCAAAATATGTTCTGTTAACCCCTCTGTCTCATTATAAAAATGAAGAAAAAAAAAAAATCACTGCAGTGAGCAGGGACTGATCTGTTCTGTCCTGAGCTGTGGAAGAGATCAGGGGATGGAGAGCTGAGTCAGCAGTCTTGGATCAAGCTGTCTGTAAATCAGGTATCATTGGTTAGTATTTTATTTGTTTGCTTATTTTGAAGACGGATAGACTTGACATGTTTTATTTTTTTATTATTTTGGTAGGAGAGAGATGATATTCAATAGTAAGAGAAAACTAGATGTGTGGGAACAGAACAAATGAGTGTTCTACCCTCTTAGGATAGACATATGGATACGTGGAGGAAAAATCAAATGAGATTATGGTAGAAGGTGGTTAGCAGTGGTGGAGGATGGGAAATGAGTAAGCACACAGTCAGGCTTTAGGAAAGGGGAGGGCTGGTCACTGAACAGCTTTGTAGTGATCCTTGGGGGGAGACAAACTGACTGAGCACCCTGTGAATTGCAAATGCTCTCAGTTGACATTCTGACAGGCATTTACTTGACTTGACTCATTACCTCATAAGGTGGTCTGTTTCTGTTTTTAATAATGTCTGCTAGAAAACCTTGCTTCACGTTTAGAGTAATATTCAGTGTCCCACTCTTGAGTTTTATCTCTTCCCTCGCCTTTATCAGCATCATAATGTATCGCTCACCATAGTGCTTGCTTTCCCCATGGGTTCTGCTTGTGTTTTTCACAGCTTCTTTTACTCACTTAAATACTGATTTCTAATGTTTGTCTCATTCTTTCCTGTCTTTTGACTCTCCTGGTCCTCTCGTCTCCACTTGATAGCTTCGTTATGCAGGTCCAAAGGCAGACTCACACTTGCTCCTCTTCCTCCATCCCTTTTCTCAGTGTCAGTGAACCAATCCCTGGCCAGGTCTCTGACATTGTTAGAATGATTGCATGGATTTGTCTTGTAACACCTGCTGTAGCCATCGTTGTCCACGTGCTCTCCTGAATTAAGATCTAGAAGACCTTACTCTGATCTTCACCTCCTAGGGATTCCTTCTGTCTGTACCTTTTTATCTTTATCCACACCTGAACTAGCAATAGCAGCAGTGCAGTAAATCTCTTTGCCTCAACTGTTATCCTCTAGGTGTGTCTTCCTTTTGGAGTAATACTTCTTTCTGAGCAGTGTTTCTAAGGGTGGAACTCCCACTGAAAATGTCTTATTAATAAGTATTCCATAGTTTCTTATTCTAAAAATCCTTGGGATGGAGATTGTGAGATCCTGTGCGTTCATTAGCACTCCCCACCAATCCCAGTTTAAATTAGTCTCCTCTGATCACTCTTATGTGTACCCTTTGTTCTCGTACTCCAGATTAATTGCAGAGCTTTCTGCCTTCAGGCTTTTGCACATGCTGTTCTTTTTTTTTTTCCGTTAAAGCTACATCCTACTTCTTTAACTCCTATCTTATCGGAAACTTTTTTTCTATTGGCTTCTCCCCCAGAGAGTTAATGGTTGCTGTTCTCCTTGTTCCTGCGGCTTTTAAAATACTTTTCATTTTATATTACGTATTTTCTTGTCACCTTTGATTGTCTTAACCTCTGGAGGATTGGCACTTGACTGACTTGTCTTGATATCTGTGGTATATCTGAAGCATAGATTAGACTAGTTGTGCTAGTTAGTTTGTTGTTAACTTGACATAAGCTAGAGTCATCTGGAAAGACAAAAACCTCAGTTGAGAAAAATGCTTCTAATAGATTGGCCTGTAGGCAAGTGTGTGTGTGTGTGTGTGTGTGTGTGTGTCACATTTTCTCATATAAGAAAGCTGTCTGAGTAAGCCATGAGGAGCAAGCCAGTAAGCAGCATGCCTCCATAAGCTTTAGTTCCTGACTCTAGGTTCCTGCTTTGAGTTCATGCCCTGACTTCCCTAAGTGATAGATTATGACCTGGAAATTGTAAGATGAAGTTAATCCTTTTCTCCCAAGTTGCTTTTGGTCGTGGTGCTTATCACAGTAATGGAAACAACTAGGATGCTAGATGACCAGTAAAGGCTTGTTGAGTTTTGTCTGGCTATTTTTGAACTGCTGGGCCATAGAACATGATTCCTTTATATGTTTGGTGACAGATTCATGTGTAGGATATGCATGTGTGACAGTTGTTCTGTTCTCTCCCCATCCCTCTTCAGCCACTCTTCACAGGTTTTCTGACCCTTTATGAACTTGATCATTCTCTTAAGTATCCTACCATTTTAGTATTTGTGAGTTTTGTCATTTGTAGGATAATTGACTTTTCCTGAGTTGTATAGAAAAGAAGTCATATATTTTTGGGGTGAATGCACATAAGAGATAAGAAATGTGCTCCTTAGCAAATTGTCTGAAAATTAATACATCATGTGGGATGAAGAAAGGACTTTCATGTGAAGGCAAGGAATGGGAGTATGACTCATGGTTCTACAGCTATAAGTATATCTATAAATTGGGGGCCACAGGCAGGCAAGAACAGTACCTTTCCTACCTAAATAGATTGCCAGGAAAATGAGATGTAAGGTTGCTTATAAACTCTATTATATGTGTGTAGAATAGATTTAATATTTCTTGTTTAGGTTTAGAAATGAAAGTGTGATTTAGTTTTTACTTTGTAAGATTTTATTTGTGTATGTGTTTGTGAGGGGGAATGGGGAGAAGGGGAAAGGAGGGAGAGTATGTGTAGAGGACAGAAGAATACATTGGGTTGCTCAGTGTAGGTGCTGGGAATCAAATTGGGTCCTACAGGAGAGCAGTACTTGCTCTTAATTGTAGAGCTGTCTTTCTAGTCCTCTCCCAAGTTTTTCATTTGTCTCAATTGATTATTGTTAGTTTTGCCTTTTATATTTTCTCTATATTAAGAAACATATTGGGGGCTGCATCAATGTATCTCTTTTATGAAGGCTCTGTGTAATAGTCTTTTCCCCCAGATAAGTGATTTACATTTAGTGAGTATGGATACAATACTACAGTGCACCCATACCAGGAGAACAGTAGGGGCGCTGCCCAGAGGTGCTGTATCAGTCAGAGAGCTGGTGAGCTGAGTTTGATTTAGTTGGGAACACTGTCAAGTGAAATATGATTATAAAATGGAGGCCAAATTTTGGATTAATTTACAAGAAAGTACTTTCATCAAAAACATTTGTTTATGAGACCAAGAAAACTCAGACTCTCTAGCATAAAATTGTTGCTTTGTAGTTGCTGCCTACTATATGACTCATTCTTTTACATCATGACTGCGAGCTATGTATAACTTTAAATGTTTTCCCTAAATTTAATGTGTTTTTTTTGCCACATTATCTTTAAACCATTTTATTTTTAAAACTTATTTTAAAAATACATGTTAGTTTGCATTTAACTGTATAGAATTGTAAATTTAATTAATCTCATTTTTTTAAACCATGAGTAGCAATTTTAAATATTTTGTTTCCTGTATATGTATATAGTTTTCTTTTTTAGTCATAAGCAGAATTATATAATTATTTTCAGCATATATTTTTTAGTCTTACTATTGGAGATCTTTCCTATCAGTGCATATAGATTTTCTCATAACTGTTATTTGAGATATCTGTGTATTTTGGAAAATGAGTATAATACTTATAGTGGCCAATAAAAGTGTTACTTATAGAACAGTCAAAGGGTTTGAGGCTGTGTACCATTCTCTTCTATCTGCATTTTTTTGTATTGAGTGTAAGAGTAATGTTATTGTACACCATGTAAAGACTCTCCTTGTATTATTCAAATGCTGGTTTCTCTGCCTATGCTGATTTCTATGTCCGGTTGCAATCGAACATGGCATTGTAATGTTTTTTTCTAAGAGTCTTCATGTTGTATAAATATTGCTCCCCATTTTGTCAATAAAAGCTGATCAGCCAATGACTGAGCAGGGAGAGAATAGGGCTGAGCTTCCGATCCCAGTCAGCCAAGGGGAGGAGAAGGGTGAAAAGAAGAGAGAGGAAGAGGAAGAGGAGAAGGAAGAGGAAGAGAAGAAAGAGGAGGAAGAGAGATTTGCCATGAGGAAAGAGTTGGAGCGGCACCATGAGAACACATCTGAAGCAGAGAGAGCAAGATCATTATGAAAATACAAGTATTATCTTGGGGATTTTGGCTGGGAGGTAGCCAGATCAGCTCAGAGGAATAGAATAGATTATTTGAATTCCCATATATGGGGTCATTGATAAACAGATTGTTTTTGTATATCTATCTGCAAGTCAGGGTTTATGGTTGTTAGTGTTAGTGTGGATGGCACCATTCCTTGACTGGGATCCTGGTCTGTGTAGTAGAAAAGGGAGCTGAGCACCACCATGCACTGTCTCTTCCTTATTATGAACGTTAGGTGGTCAACAGCACCAGAATCTTACCACTCGAATTCTCTGCCATGATGGACTGTGCCTTTGAACTGTGAGCCAAAATAAATCCTTTCTCCAATAAGTTGTTGTATCAGGGTATTTTCTCATGAAACTGGGAAAAGAAAATAAGTCATGATTCCATTCACTGTAGACCACTACTGGTAGATTATGCACTTGAACATCCCACTGCTGGGATGTAGCTGAAGGCCCTGAGTTAAACCTCTACTCACCACATACAAACAAAACAACTAAAACCATTGACTAAAACACTTACAACTTGTCTAAGATGTTTTTTACCTTTAATTGTGCATATTTCATACTAAATTTTTAAAAATTTAGTTGCAGATACCGTAGTCTTTTGTTTTGTCTGTTAGTTGGTTAGGATGCTAGGTTAGTTGGTTAGTATGGAGTGGGTTAATAGATAGTCTAAAGAGTCCTACTGTGTACTTTTACTCTTTGTCTGCAGTATGTAATTGAGCATTGGCTTTATCTCATCTAAATGACTTTTATGTAGTTTTTGTATTTGAAAACTGGTGGTTCCTGGTTTGATGTGAAAATTAACCTTTTGTCATTCTCGAATACTTAATTATATATCTTTTCCTGGTCTAAAGTAAGGTATGATTGGGAAAATCTTTTCATTTCTTATAAATGATTGTATGTGATTTCATTTTATATGTGTAAAAATTAGCTTCAGGGTTGGGATCATGAAACAGAAGTTCAGTGTTAAGTAGTGAAACATTTTAAGTTATAGTATTACCAGAAATAATATTGCTTGAATGAGCAGGTTTTGCTGCCTTTTCTAAAGATGTAGTTTTATATTTTAATTTTTGAGACAGGGTCTCTTTATTTAGCCTAGACTGGCCTTAAGCTTGTGATCTCCTGCCCTGGGCTCCCGAGTGCTGGAATTATGGACATATATGAACCACCATGTCTAGTTTATAGATTTTGTTGTAATGAAATCAGTGTTTGAATAATTTGTCATAAGGAGTCTGGGTAGTCTTCATATAAGGTTGTAAGTTTTAACTTTTCTTTTCTTTTTTATTTTATTTTATTTATTTATTTGTTTTGTTTTTGGTTTTTCGAGACAGGGTTTCTCTATGTAGCCCTGGCTGTCCTGGAACTCACTCTGTAGACCAGGCTGGCCTCGAACTAAGAAATCCGCCTGCCTCTGCCTCCCGAGTGCTGGGAGACCTCCTTTGTTAGTAGCACCAGAACTATATTGAACTCAACCTTTATGCATCTTCATGTAACTAAAGAAGAGGAATAAGGGAGGTTTTGAAGTCCATGCATCATGCAAGTTTCTCAGTCCCAGAGTTCTCCCTTTTGATCATACCTTTATTATAAGCACTTTTAACAGTCAGGATAATCTAGTTCCAAATGCATCGCTGACCAGAAGAGGGTAGGATTGTCTTGGGATGTTCTTGACCACAGGAGAGGTGGTGAGATCCAGTTTTTTTCCTCTGCTGGTCCTTATTCCTCTGACCATGGCATTTATCTTTATGGACAACATTGCTAAACCCGATTGTTAATTGGAATTTTAATTTTTGTGTTTTTAAATTAATTTTAATTAATTTTTTAATTGTTGATTTGGCTCTGTTTGTAAAAATTATAAAAAATTGAATAAATGTATAAAATAAAATGTGAAATCATACTCCAGACCTGTCCTCAGAGGTAATAACTTTTAATAATACAGATTTTACATTATATATGTATAATTAAGTACTTAAGCAATACATCTATGACAAAATGGCAAGTTGGATTATGATGTATGTATTATTTATCAACTTGTTTTAGGACCTCTTTCTACATGGGTGCATTGTATCATAGTTGTTTGATAGCCATGTGGCATTCTGTTAATATAGTCTATTTTGTTAATATAGTCTAATTGGTTAAGTTGTCTTCTGATACCCCCCAATTTCTGATTGTTAACAAATGACATAATGAACCTACTTTTTATAAATGTATATGTTTATGTATATCAAATAATTGTGGAACTATAAGATAGAACATTTATATTAATTTGAAAATCATCTTTGATTATGTATATGTGTGTGTGTATGTATTAATTTTTGGTAGTTATTTGAAAATCATTTGTTTAAAAGTTGATTCTTAGTAACAGATGAGAGTGTCTGTTTCTCCATACCCTTACCCGTAAATGATTCATGTCCAGACTTCATAATTTTTACCAACTTGACAGATGAAAACAGAAGTGTCTCTATGTATCTATTTATTTTGTATGATGTATGTGAATGTTGCCTTCATATGCTGTGGTACTGGTGTGGATGCCAGAGAACAGCCTTAGGTGTTGGTCTTACTTTTCTAGCTTGCCTGGTGCAGGATCCTTTTGTTGTTTGCAGCTGTGTAGCCAGGCAGGATGGCCTGCAAGCCTTTTGAGGTTCTTCTGTTTCTTGTTTTCCATCTTGCCTTAGGAGCACTGGGATTATAGATGTTCATTACTGCACCTCCTGGCTTTCTGTTGGTTTTGAGGATTTAAAGTCAGACCGGCATTCTTGCACAGTGAGAGCTTTACCCATCAACTATCTCCCCAACCCTTGGTTTTGCATTTACTAATAGAATTAGCACCTTCTCAGGTTTTAATTGATGATTTATATTGCTTCTGAGAATTGTCTGGTTTTTGTTTTTGTTTTTTTGTTTTTTGCTTTGTTTTGTTTTCATATTTTCCTCCCCCTCTTTTTTGAGTTTAATGATAGAGCTGTACATATGTTTGTTACAAGGGAAAATGGGGTTTCCTCTTTTGTGTTCTTAGTGTTGCCACCCACCATGATGTGATGTAGTAAAGGGGTTTTTGCTACAGTCAGCACTGATTGTTAGCTAAATGAACTTCTTTATAAGCCACCCAGCTTCAGGTATTTCATTATCATGAAACTAAATGAACTAATACAGAGGGCCAGGGCATAATTTCTATTTTGGATACTTTGAACCTAAAATTTAGGTCAGCACAATGTGTTTGTAACTGTATTGCAGATACTGGAGATCTGGTGAGAGGTATGGGATGGCCATAGGAGGTTTGGTTTTTTTTTTTTTTTTTTTTTTTTTTTTTTTTTGTTTTAGGTTTATTTATTTAATGTGAGTACACTGTAGCTGTCTTCAGACACACCAGAAGAGGGCATCAGATCTCATTACAGATGGTTGTGAGCCACCATGTGGTTGCTGGAAATTGAACTCAGGACCTCTGGAAGAACAGTCAGTGCTTTTAACCTCTGAGCCATCTTGCCAACCCTGGTCCAGGTGTTATTAGATAAAGATGATCATAGTTTATGTCATGAGAATAGATCTGCTTAGAAAGGGGGAAAACAGCATCAGCAACAGAATCCAACCTGGAGTAAATATTTAGGAAATCATCTGTAGTTGGGTTTACAAAGAAAGGAAAATGTGTTATGTTTGCAGCGATACTGGTACCAAAGCGAGATGAGTACCTAGAATAGGAACAGTGTCTCACATAGAGTTTTACTTCACCTACAGATAGTTTTTTTTTTTTTTTTTTGAGAAATATTTGTATAAATAAGTGGAATAGTGCTAAAATAATGTTAGTTCTTTTTGTAAACTCTGTAGTCACATTCTTGGCCCCAGAGTTTGAGTGCTAGGCAAGAAGAGTGAAGGTTACAAGGACTATACTGGTAAATTCTTTACTTTAAATGACAATTATAACAACTTACCACCCACCCTGTTGTGCTGAGGTAAACAATGAGTTGATATATATCCGTGTTTTTGAACCAAGCCTGGTTATCTTAATCGCCCATTAAACATAAACTGTTATTCCTGTTGTTTTGTTGTTCTATACTAGATTGAGAGGTTAGCTAAAAAGACCTGAAAGTTAGATAACCCTGCTGTAGCTTGGTTTATGTTTTTATCTGATGGCTTTGTATAATTAGACTGTTAAGTGAGTGTGTTTGTGATGGGGAGGATAAGCATTTGTTTAGTCTTGGGTGGTCAGCTGGTTCTCAGAATTGGAGCTGAGAGTGAGATGGAGGGTAAGAGCAAGAACAGCAAAATACTACTGAGCAGCAAACTAATCTCCCTCCCTCCCTCCATTCCTTTCTTTCTTTTTATTATTTTTTTGAGACATTGTTTCAGTCAGGCCTGGGATTCTGAACCTGGCATTCCTTCTGCCTCGGTGTTCCCTGTGCTGGGTTTACCAGCATGAGAGAGACACCACACAGGCATATCCACCCTGTGGCCTTGTGACCTAGGATAACATTAGGTTCAAAACAAAAATTGTAAATTTTCTTTAAACATTAATGAGATTTTTGTTGTTGATGGGATTGTTTTTGTTGTCATATTAGTGTTTCTGAAGTGTGAGTTTACAGATGACAGTGTCCTGTTGTAAAGCCAAAAGTTTACACATGCCTATAATCATTTTTGAAGTTTATTTTTATTATAAAAGTGTATCATTTGTTATGTAATGGATAGGTAGTTATTCTGTGAAACCATGGCAATAATCATTAAAGATTGACCTGTTACGTATGTAGGAAAAGAAGTTGGAGATAGTGCTGGTGGCTATTTTTAATACCTGGAGTTTAACCTTCTCCGTGTCCTACTGAATAATAGGGAAAACGGCTTGTTCACTTGGCACTCTCCCTCCTGTCCCCTCCCCCCATGGTTAAGTTTTTATTTCTACTTAAAGTAGATATATGGTATGGCTTCTCTGTAGTTAGTGTATTTTTCTTTCGCATTTGTGAACCTATTTTAAGGTAGGAGAAGTTTTCTTTCATTGCTTGTACTTTAATTTCTTTCTTGAGTTCCAAAGGTAAAGTGTACTCTCCCACCCACCCCCAGTTCTCTATGGTACTTTATTTCTCCTTTTATTGTGTCAGTTTTTGCTTTTTATTTTTGGAGATTTTATTACTAACAGCATACAAATTTGTAATTGTCTCTAGTGAGTAAATACATCATTAGGAAGTTATTAATCTAGTTTTGTCAGTTTTTTTAAAATAAGATTTACTTTTATTTTATGTGTATGAATGTTTTATCTACCTGTAAGTGTACATGCATGCCTAGTGCCTACAGAGACCAGAAGAGGATGCTGAATCTAACTGTAGTTACAGGTAGTTGTGAATCACTATGCAGATGCTGGGAAAGGGACCCTTCCCTCTGCAAGAGCAGCAAGTGCTCTTAATTGCTGAGCTGGCCATCTTTCCAGCTCCTCTAGCTCTGTTTTAGTGTTAAATAATTATATTTATTGTCAAATTTTGTATAGGCTTGGTTTTGCAGTATAAATAGTATATAGTTAAATGTTATTTTTTATTTAATGTAATATTTTACTTTTTATTTAACATATTTTATTTAATGTAATAGTTGATATTTTAGCCTTTATTCTTTCATTTCATTATTTAATAAACCCCTGCTCATTGCATATTCTTTCTGGATCTTCTTCCTTTTATAAAAATTATTTGTGTGTGTACATGTGTGTGTACATTGTGTGTGTGTTGTGTTGTGTTGTGTTGTGTTTTGATGTCTCTTTGCACATACATGTATGTGATGCATATGTGGAAATTACCAGATAACTTTTGTAGTTCTCTCCTTATACTTTCATGTTTACTTTGAGGATCAAATTCAGGTTGCCAGGTTTGCACTGCAAACTCTTTACTAGACTAAGCCATTTCTCCAGCCTCCTCTTCCTCCTTTTCTACCTCTTCCTCTTTCTTCTCCTCCTCCTCTTCCTCTTCCTCTTCACCTCCTCCCCCTTCTTCTTGATCACTTTTAGTCACTTTTCTCTCTTGTAACTACCAGCTGTTACTCTTTTACTGTTTATTTCAAAGGTTCCAAAAACATCTTCAACTCATACTGAACATAATTTCTTAGACAGTGAAAACTCTTTATAATGATTTGCAGTTGTTATTTTGTATATTTTAGTTTTTTATATTGCATTTAATAATACATCACTATTATTAAATAAATCATCATTTATTTAGATTTACTTATATGCTTTTCTCTTTTTTTTTCTACATGTCTGGGCTTCTATCTGGGATTATTTCCTGGAGAATATCCTGTAGTATTTAGTTAGATCTGCTGGAGATGGAGTCTCTTAGCTTTTGTCTTAAAATACTTGTATTATAATTTAATTCTTTATGTTGGTAGAGATTGGATCGTTGTGTTTTCTTTTTCTTTTTCCTTTTTTTCCTTCCATCATTAAAGTATGCCGTTTCGTTGTTTGCCGGACTTCATCTTTCTGTTGAGAAGTCAGGTATGTGTAGTTTTTCCTCCTGGATAATAGGCTTACTCTCCCTCTATCAGCCTCCCTTAAGATTTGCCCCTTAATGTGACTGCCAGAAATTTGACTCTGAGATTTCTAGTTGTGGTGTTCTTTGCATTTATGTGTTGCTGGACTTCTGGAAGCTGTAAGATGACCGCTTTTATCATCTGTGCAAAGTTTCTGGCAGATCTCTTCAAATACTCTGTCTCATTGGAATTAGTTCTTTTCTGTTTTTTTTTTTTTTTTTTTTTTTTTTTTTTTTAATTTTAATCTCTGACAAGTTCAGAACAGCTCTA
>NC_034599.1:53903220-53932595 GCF_900095145.1 Mus pahari | reverse complement strand
TCTGAGATTTCTAGTTGTGGTGTTCTTTGCATTTATGTGTTGCTGGACTTCTGGAAGCTGTAAGATGACCGCTTTTATCATCTGTGCAAAGTTTCAGATCTGTAAGCCATTTTTTAATGTAACTTTTCTTTAGATTCTTTGTTTTTTTTTTTTTTTTTTTTTTTTTTTTTTTTTTGAATTTTAATCTCTGACAAGTTCAGAACAGCTCTAGTTTTGTATTGTATAGTTGTTAGGGTAAGAACAACAGTTTCTTAAGACTCAGTGTTCTTATCAGAGGAACACTTCCATTTGTTGAGTTTTTAAATTTACTTTTTTGTGTTTTCATTTCTAGCATTCTATTATGTCTTATAGTTTCCAAGTATCTGCTTGTAGTTTTATTTCTTCAGTCCTCTCTCTTATGTGTCTCTGCAGGTGAGTGGTGGGCGTGCTTTTGTAATGTGATTTTTGAGATTGTTTTGTCTTTTCATGTTTGTGATCGAATGGCAGGTATTGAATACAAAAAAATTATAGAGGTTATCTGAATGGCATTGTCATCTCTAGAAAGGTCTCCCTTACTTTGGTAAATGGTTATGCTAGAGGAGCTAACAATTTCAGATCATTTCAATTTGTTCAGGGACTGAAAGAATTTAAAATTGGGCTTCAAATCCTATGAACTGAAGTATATTAGGTTTACCTTTGCATCATAGTCACAGTACTTTGAGGTCCTAATCCTCAGTTTAAGGGGTTTACCCTTCTTTTTAGCAGGTCTTCTCCCTAGAGAGATGGCTCAGAGGGTAAGAGCTTGTTGTTCAAACACAAGGACTTGAGTTTGGATTCATAGTATTCACATTAAATAAGAAAAAGTGGGTGCATGTAACCTCACCAATATGGGAGAATGGAGGCAGGAGGTTCATTGGATCTTGATGGCCACCAGCCTAGCTCCAGGTTTAGTGAGAGACTCAAGATAATAATCAGGGAAATTAGGCAGAGATTGATAGAACAGGACAGTTGACATCCTCCTTTGGCATCCACACAGCCAGGACAAGCTCGTGTGTGTGTGTGTGTGTGTGTGTGTGTGTGTGTGTGTGTGTGTGTGTGTATATATATATATATATGTATATATATATGATGTATATATGTATATATCATATATGATATATACATATATATGTATATATTATATATGATATTTATGTATATACACACCCATATACATTCATTAATTTAGCTCACTTAAACCTCTTTAAGCAGTAGTCTTTAAATGTGCTAATTATGCATCAGCAGTAACTACTGTTGATTGACTTGAATTTTGTAGACTAATGATAGAAAATAGCAAGTGGAGGATGCCCCTTCCTATAATACTGTTTAATTCACCATGTCAACAAATCTCTCCCTGCAGCCTACTAAGCCTTTTCTTTAATTAAGTATCTGATTTACACTGCAGATTTTATTCATTTGAGGATTCAGTTCTTGTTTAAACAGATAAGGTTAACAGCTCAGGTTTGTTTAAAATACATTGTAAATACAACCAGAATTTTACCTGGGGCTCTTCACTTTTAGACTTCGTTGTGTTTAGAAGGCAAGCACTTTTGTAACCAGTTTCTAGTTATTCATATGCTGGTTATCTAGTTTGTTCATCTTAAGATTATGAAATCCTCTTGTTTCTCACTCCATTTAGATCTACTTCCCTGGCCAGTTTAGGTTACTCTAAACTCTTACATAAGATAAGGAGAAGAAAAGCAACAGATAGAGATAAATTAGTGAGTAATGTGAAGTGCTTCTATTTATTTCTTTTTTTCTAACATTGAGTTTCTGTGCTCCTATGGACTGTCAAAGATAACCATGATCTAATATTAAGTACAGTAAAACGAGTTCTTACTGTTCGAAGTTACCCTCATCTTCTTTAGACTATGGAGCCAATTAATAGTTTGGGCAGATAGAATTTTATTGTCATGTCTGAATTAGTGTAGTCATATGGTACGCACAGCTCTCCCAACATACCTCACCTTCTTTCTTCTACTTGTCACTGCCCATATCACTTTGCAAACATTTGAAATACAGCTGATGTGACTGGGGTAAGAAGCCAGATGAGAAATTAGTTATACATGCCATTCTAAGTAGCAACCATAGCTCTTTTTTTTTTTTTATCTTTGTTAGTCTCAGGGTCTACCACATTGACTGACATGTATCCAGAAACATTTTGTTTTACAAAGACATTTTTTTTTTTCCAGTGCTGGAGATGGAACCCAGAGTCTTGTGTTTGCTGGGCAGGCCTCTAACTGAGCTACATTCCTATCCTAACCTTCAGCATTTTGTTTTTAAATGAAAGACTACTTCAAAATTATAGTCATAGGAGAGGCATTTGACTCATCTTCCTGTCTTTATAGAACAGTCAGGTTTATGTCCAAGGCCAGCAATTTAAGTTCCTATGAATTGCTTGGCTTAATTATTCTCTAGATAATACAAAGAGGTGGGTAAGTATAATATACAATAAACCCAGCAAACAGCTTCCTAGCAAACAGCTGTCATTGGGGAAATGGCAAGGAATATATGGTAGTATGTGTTTTGTTTTACTTTGGTGCCTATGTTTGCTGAGTAGTGTGCTGTAGCATATATTGAATCATGTAAGACATAATTTTGTTCTTAAGGAATTTGGAACAGAGACTGAAGGAATGATCATCCAGAGACTGCCCTACCTGGGGATCCATCCCATATACAGTCACCAAACCCAGACACTATGGCAGATGCCAACAAGTGTTTGCTGACAGGAGCCTGATATAGCTGTCTCCTGAGAGGCTCTGCCAGTGCCTGACAAATACAGGAGTAGATTCTCACAGCCATCCATTGGACTGAGCACAGGGTCCCCAATGAAGGAGCTAGAGAAAGTACCCAAGGAGCTGAAGGGATTTGCAGCCCCCTAGGAGGAACAACAATATGAACTAACCAGTATCCCAGAGTTCCCAGGGACTAAACCACCAACCAAAGAATACACGTGGTGGGACTCATGGCTCTAGCTGCATATGTAGCAGAGGATGGCCTAGTTGGTCAGCAATGGGAGGAGAGGCCCTTGGTCCTATGAAGGCTTGATGCCCCAGTGTAGGGGAATGTCAGGGCCAAGAAGCAGGAGTGGGTGGGTTGGTGAGCAGGGGGAGGAGGGAGAGGATATAGGGGGTTTTCGGAGGGGAAACCAGGAAAGGGGATAACATTTGAAATGTAAATAAAGAAAATATTTATTTAATAAAAAATTAAAAGACTCAGAAATAAATCTATACTCAAAAAAAAAAAAAAAGAATTGCTATCAGTACATTGCATGATAAGATGCCAAATAAAATGCATACTTTTCCAAGCACCAGCTTTATAAAATTAAAACAGTTAATACTCAGGGCCCAGCGTTAGAAATGTATGCAGTTTTCAGTTCTTCAGGATGTATGAGCAGACTGAGTTGGGGAAAATGTCCAGAATACATATTGATGATTTATTTCCATTTGACTGAGAGGAATGTGAATTTCTCAGTGTAAATTGTATGAACATTGAGCCCATTGATTTCTTTTATATCAGACTGTGTCATGTCATCAGCTAAGAAATTTTCCAAGTAAATTTTATGTACTGGTACTGCCTGTTGTGGAATTATTTTGTGTGTGTGTGTGTGTGCGCTTTTTGTTTTTGTTTTTAATTATTGAGAGATATCTGTTTATCCCTTCCTTGGGATCTTATGGATTGCAAAGGATAAGTACTTTAGTTGTTTCTTGTGTATATTTCTAACTTCTGTTAAGCTCCAGAGCAGTCCTTTTCTGCTGATAACTGGGGGAACCCTTACCAGGAAGGCCACTGTCACACTTACTTTGTCATGAGTGCGGCTGCCACTTTCTCCTCTCTTACAGCTTTCCTGGGATTCAGAGGGGCCATGCTTTGTTTTACAGGGAACTGTGTTTTATTAGCTCTTTGTTCCCTCTTCAGATCATGCTGTAAGATGGAAGGTAGCATCTGGGAAAGAACTCAGCTATGGGAAGTGCAGAAATGATTTTTGTAAGGATTAAGAAAAAGGAAAACTTGGGAGGGTCCAAGACATCTAGTCTCTTACATCAGCAGAGAAGTGTAGAGTCACATTTTCAGTCTGTCAAATTCATTTTAATTGGCTGCATTGAAAAACGCACACAAATTAAACTAGCAGTTATGCTCTCCTCAATGTTGGCAGTATAAAGACTTGCTCAGAGAACATGAGCAAGTAGGTACAAGGACACTTATGTGAATGAAGCTCTGCTTAGCCGAGTGACTTGCCCTGATTTAAAATATGGCCCTTGGCAACTTCAAATAGTTTGTTTTCTCAGAGGGAAAAGTTCAGACTATTTATCCATGTTTAGTAAAAACTATTATGATTATCTAATAGTAAATACTCTCTGATTCATTTATTGATTGAATAAACATATATTGAGTAGTTACTGTGTGTAAAGCACTGCTAGGTGATGAGAGAAATAAGAGCTAATTTAATAAAGTATGTACCATGTGTAAAAATAATAAAAATGCTGTGTAGAAAGTGATGGGTGTTGTAAAAGAGTATAGAGTGCTTTGGGAATTAAAAGTAGACATTGCTTTTTGACAGGGTAAGTCAAAGTACACTTTCTGGGATGGTAGAATTGAGCAAGTCCAAGAGGCTGTGATAAGAAGTGGTTCTTAAAAGGTTTAGGTGTAGTAGATTCCTGTGCAATGCCATGGGTAGCTTCTGACTGTATTTATCCTGTGTTGCTTTGCATTAAGGTACAGTTGGTTATAATTTCCTCATTTCATTTTGCAACCTCTCTGTGTTTTTTTTCTCATGTGTAAAGCACTATGTGCCAGGGACTTTCGAGGAGTACTAACATAGCCAGCCAGGGTGGTGGCTTACATTGGTAATCCAAGCACTTGAGAAGCAGAGGCAGAACAATTGCCATAAGTCTGAGGCCTGCCTGGTGTGTACATAGTGAGTTCTAGGCCACTCAGGGCTATGGAAGACATTATCTTTTTATTTTTTTTAAAGTGTGTGTTATATGTAATAAGCCATTTATTTTGTGGTTATATTCCCAGTAAGTGACTAGCAAGAATTTGAAAACAGGCCAGAATTATAAAGTACTAAACTGTGTAGTATTTTCCTTCCTAGGGTTCCTTTGATCTCCAAAGTGCAATAGCTCTTGTCCTATCTGTGTAGTTAAAGCTGCTTCCCCTATTCTAAGGAGAAAGGAAAACAGAAGTGCTATGGTAGTGTCCTAACTGACTTGGTTTTAAGCTATTATCGCTACTGGTAATTTAGTGTGCTACCCTTTGCTCCAAAGAACAGCAGTTTTACAGTGAAAAGCTGGCATGCATTGTAAGCTGTTACGGCATACAGTAGACCTGAGTTTGTCAACTTACAAATAAATATTAGGGCTTTTTTCCCCCAAGAGATCTTGGAGTTAAATTCTACAAGATAATTTCTATACATTTTTTTTCTCCTGAAAAATAACAATATATTTCTTGTTAATGAGTAAAATTGTCCAAGTTTACTCATAAATCTTTTAGGGCTTTTCAATGAAATATTGAAATGTAGGCATAGTAGAGGCATAGATTTTTACAGATATATCAATGGTTTTATTTATTTATTATTTATTTTACATTTTACTAGTTAGAGAAAAATTTGTAGTTTAAATGTCTCCCTTTGTTTTGTGTTCTGTACATTTGTTGTAAATGTCATGTGGTTTCGATTTGGTGTTGACGTGTGTGTGTGTGTGTGTGTGTGTGTGTGTGTGTGTGTGTGTCTGGGTTTCATGTGGTTTGGGCTGGCCTCTAGCTTTCTGTGTAGTAGAGGATGGCCTTGAATGCCTGCTCCTTCACCCCATCATCCTGAGATCATGGGTGTGCACCACCACACCTGTTTATATGGTGCTGGGCTTACACCTAGTGCTGCCCACTCGTTAGGCAAGCACAGTACGAGCTCAGCTACAGTTTCTCATGTGTATTTTTAATTTGTATTTTTCGTTCATATGTAGAATTAAACAACTGTTAGTGGAGATAATATTTTCTGTGAACTTTGTTGATGTTAAATATTTTCCCTTCAGAAGTCAACTGTTAGTGTTGGAGCTACAAAGAGTGAATAAATTTCCTGAGAGGAAACGATAATAAAATATTCAGGAAGTTGTTAGGAAGCAAGAACTTTTGTCCTTGTTCATTCAGATAAGCAGTTGAGACTTTTTAGTATGTCAGTATAGTTTGTATTAGTGGAAGGAATGAAAGATTTGGCAGCTTCTAGTACTGTTGGGGACCTTTAACTGTGTAGAATAATGGAATATAGAATGGATAAATTTTAAGAATTTCTTGTTGCTGTTTGAATTTTTTTCATCCCCAACCCCTTTTGAGTATCTTTGTCAGAGAAAAATGTGAGAACTATCTGAAGTCACAATATGCGAATAACTCAGGAGGGAACCTGTTCTTCGGGAGACCTGCAGGAGTTGATTGCTTTTCACTTCTGGAGTGTGAAGCAAGCCAGTAGTATGACTGATTTGTCTTCCCATGGAGTGTGAAGCAAGCCAGTAGTATGACTGATTTGTCTTCCCATGCTTTGCTTTCTGGTCACTTCTTGGTTGTTTGCCTTAGTCATTCATTTTCCACTTTGCTATTGGATCTTTGGTCATTGTGACTAGCCTGAGTTTTTCCTTTTTGAATGGAATTATTGCACGTGTTTTTAACAAGCTGAGTTTAGTTTGCATTTTCTTCTGTTTATGTCAGAAGAGTGAAAAGCTCTGGACCCCCTCACCTGGATGAGCCTCTTCTAGAACCTGGGAGAGGTCCCAACATTGCATTTGGTAGTTAGATAGTGCACCTGTAAGTTGTGCTAAATTGAGGATTTTACTCCCCCTTCTGAATTATGTATGGGGTCAAACCTTTCAAAACTCAAACCAGTTTGGACTATGGTAAAAGCTTAGTGTCGATTTCTAAATGTAGCTGAGGAAAGTTTAGTGAAGAATACTGGGAAGGAAGCACTAACGAGGGAGCCTAGCAGTTGACTATAGAGCAACAGCTTTGATCTTTTGACTGTGACTCCTTTCGGGGATGAGGGTGGTGGTGAACAGCCCTTTCAGAGGGGTCTCCTAAGGCCATCAGAAACACAGATTTGCAATACTATTCATAACAGTAGCGAAATTATAGTTATGAAGTGCCAATGAAAATAATTTTATGGTTGGGGGTCACCACAACATGAGGAACTGTATCAGGAAGGTGAGAACCACTGCTGTAGTGTGGAGCGGCCAGGGATGCTTTCTCTGGCATCAGGACCAAGGTAGTGAGTATGTTAAGGTGCTGGCTTTGGATTTAAAGATACATTTTCAAGTAGTGGTTTCAGTAGCATTTTGAATTAAATAAGGAATCCCAAGATAGTTTATTTCACCCAGAAATTTAGTAATATAATTTCAGAATCATTTTATTGAAAAATTTGAATCATTGTGTTGATTAACAGATTGCTTTAGAGTTAGAGTTTTATCAGTGAGAGACTTTCTCTGAACACAGAGTAAAGACACATAAATCTCAGTTTCTCTGTCACAGCATGATGATTCTTCTATTTTCTCATCCTCTGGCTTTTTCTGTCCCTTCTTTTTCATCCCTTGGTCTCTTCACTTTTGGATTCAAAACTCTCTTGTACTTCTGAGGATTTTGAATGACCACTGTAATAACCACATTTTAAAATTGTATTTGCTCTGTTCTCTTTAAAGAAAACTGGGTGCTCTGCATGTCTGGAGACTTTTATTTACAGTTAAATGAGATGCAGTATTTTCAGAGCCACTTCTATCTAGCCTTCGGTTGGCTAACCAGCTCAGTTTCAAAAACGCTTAAAATTATTTAGCTTTTCCTGAAATTCGTTCTGATTGGCTTGATAACATTTCTAGAAAGTTGTATGTATCTGCCACCTGGTGGTGAAATGGTATAGGACATGTTAACTTTTAGAAGTTTAATAATATTTAAGCTCTACTTAAGCTTTTTGGATATGTAGCATTTTCTTACTCTCCTTGTTTTGGTTGAGAAAATGTTAACTTTAATGCACTACTATAGGAAAATTTTGACTAATTAACTTGTTTTATAGGTGAGTTCTTAGATTATAGGTGACTTCTTAGCTTATGAAATTTGTATATCCATCAGTTGCTTAACTTCTGACTTCTTTGAAAGCATATTTCTATTTAGTTTGGAGAGATGGGAGCTTTTAAGAGTATTGGTGATTGTAGTATTTCTAAAGTGAATAGTTATCAACTCAAGAAAAAGTAAAGTTGATAGACCTAAGGCATTTTGTGGGGGAGCAATAATAACTATATTTTAAAAATTTAAAGATAAACAATATTTGATGGTCCTTAGATTTATTAATACAGCTAAGCTGTGTTAGGATTAAAGACCAAAATAGTGACTAACAGAAACATTCTTGTTTTCTCGGTGTTTATAGGCTAATTAGAAAAGCATTGTTACTAGGGGTTACATATGTACGAGAGAAATCTCATCTAGGCTGTTACCAGGGGAAGTTTCTCTAAGGAAATGGCATTTCAGCTCAGGTGTGACAGACATAGACTCAGCCTACTATGGAAAACAAGTTGGCAGTTGGGAGGAGTTTAATAGGGTAGTTGGGGTTCTAATGAGAGAGACCATGGTATGAATTAAAACAATAAATTAATTCAGGACCATGCAGGGTATCTACTCTTCTTCCACCATGTAGGTCCTGGGGGTTGAACTCAGGTATTAGGCTTAGAGAGCAAGTACCCTTACCCACTGAGCCATATCACCTGACTAAGTTACTGGTCAAAGGAATCTTAAGTGTGCAGCACATATATAACATGAATCATTTTGTATGTTTTAGCTTGTGGTACTAAGGTATGTGCCTTATTTTATTCTTATCCCATAAGTTATTAGATGTATGACCATAGAAAAGTTAATAATTTTTATTTCGTGACCTATAAAAATGAAGAAAATAAAATTATAGGGTTATTAAGAGGATCAAGAGGTAATTTTCATAATGTCTTTTTTATTATGTTCTTTTCTTTCTGCCCAACATGGTGCTTTAAGGATATGGCCATATTGCTATGAATACATCTAGTTAGTTTCCTCTAATTACTGTTCAGTGCTTCATAGTGTGAGCCTTCTTACCCAGGGTACGAATACCTAGGTTCATTCTAACTCCCACTAGACTACCTCAAATACTCTGGCAGTGGAAATTCTTTGCCATGGATCTTTGCAAATCCTGGAATGGTATTTTTTTTCCATCAATTAATTAATTTATTCACTTGATGTCTCAATTGCATCCTCCTCCCCCTCCTCCCAGTTTCCCCCTTACATAACTTTTCCCTGCAGGGGGAGGTCCTGTCTCCTTCCTGCCCCTATACTGACCTGCCCAGGCACCTCAAGTCACTGCTGGACTAAGTACATCTTCTCCCACTGAGGCAAGACAAGACAGCCCACATGTGGACAAGATCCACATGCAGACAACAGAATCAGGTTAAGCCCCCGTTCTAGTTGTTGGGGGATCCACATGAAGAGCTGCACATCTGCTACGTATGGGGGGATGGCTAGGTACAGCTCTTGTATGCTCTTTGGTTGGTGGGTCAGTCTCTTGGGATCCCCCAAGGATCCAAGTTAGTTGACTTTGTTAATCTTCTCATAGGGTATAAATATTATAAATATTGCCAAATATGGCCTGGTTAAGAGTGTTTGCACTAGTTTGTTGATATATCTGAGTTATCATCTCATGTCTTTGCCAAGAGCTGACAGGAGTTAACTGTTCCTAATGCTGCCATCTGACAATTGGTCTAAAGAGTTATTTCAGTGTTGGTTGAATTTGCATTTCTGATTGCTAATGAATTTTACAGTGATTGCAGTTTTCTGTAATTCTGTTTTGCTATCCTATATTCATTTTTGTGTTAAGTTTCTAATGTAATTAATTTGTAACTCTTCATTCTTGTTGGTAGACCTGGTAAATCATTTTTCTTTGTCATTTTTTTTTTTTTACTTTGCCTATAGTTTCCTTTGAACAAAAAGCTTTAACTTTCTTGTTTGAACCCATAGATTTTTCTCCTTTTAAAATTAATTTTAATTGGTAAAACATTTGCACTTATGTATTTAACATGATTTCAAATACATATTCATTAGGGAATGTATAAATTAAGCTAACATACTCATTGCTTCACATATTTCTTTGTAGTTGATTCCCCACTCTGTTATTGTTTTGGGACTATAATACATAGTAATTAACTAGTCATCTTATTGAGTAAAGGATTACTTAGATTTTTTCTCAGTGAATTTATGCAGCCTGTGACCAGTGTCACCCAACTCCCTTTAATTCTTGGTAACCACTTTTTTAACCCTCTGCTTTTATCAACTTTACATTTTCACTCCATTTTTAAGTGAGATTATGCAGTATTTGTCTTTCTGTCCTTGTCTTATTTTACATAACATGTTTTGTCTCAAATAAAAGGAGAAACAACTTCTCTTCCCCTGCCTCCCCCTCTTCCTTGCTGACCTCAAACTCAGGGTACTTCTGACTCAGCCTTCCAAGTGTTGGCATTACAGGTATGCGCCAACTGTGCACAGTGCTTTTTTTTTTTTTTTTTTTTTTCTATTTAAAGATTAAGTACTTACCTAGCATGCAAAGGCTCTAGGATCAGGATTCTTCAACACACATAAACATTTATATAACATTTATATTCCATCATGGTGTGTCTGAACACTTTTCTTACCCATTCATCTGTTGATAGACACTTGAGATGATTCTGTGTTGTCTATGGAGAACCATTCCTTGCAAGGACTCCAATGTGCTTTGGCACATTGATTTCATTTTCTTCATTACATACCTAGTGGGATTGCTGAGTTCGTTTTATTTTTCATTATGGTTTTTTGAGACAAGGTTTTGAACTCACTTTGTATACCAGGCTGGCCTTCCGAGTGCCGGGATCTGTGTCACAAGATCTCCTCACGGTTTTCTGTAGGAACTTCACAATCCAGTATTTATAAACTTTACCTTACTTCTTGTTTTTTCTTGAATTTGGTGGGTCTAGATCTCACATTTGCATAATAAATACTGCTGAGTATCTGCTATATTTTAGGCATGGGATGTAGAACTTGTGAATCAGATACACAGTCTTTAGCTGACTGGTATATCAGAGCCATTGGATGAATCATGCTGATGTAGAAAATATGGATGATGAAGAAATTTGCACTTGCACTTGCCCTTATCCATCTTCAAATTAAGAAAAAAGTCCACGACAGAACTAGAATAGTTACCTTTTACCCTCTTTCCTAACTCATGTCTGTGACCAGCATTTAGTTTTTCCCCATTCCTAATATTTACCTTTTCTTACTCTCTTTTCTCCCTGTTATACCTTTCTGTACATTTGTTTTCATATATACATGCATATGAGGGAGAACATGTTGTTTTTTCCCCCCTTCCCTTTCTGACATTGCATGACCTGGCTTAACATAGATTCTAAGTCTATCCATTTTTTCTGCAGATTTTATGATTACATTTTTATTTAAAGTTGAATAGTATTCATCTCACATTTCCACTATCCATTTATCTGGTGATGAACAACTATCTTGCTTTCAATTCCTTGCTATAGTGAATAAAGCAACTATAAATGTCAGGGTGCAGATAGCTCTATGGAAGCATAAGGAGTTTTATAGACATATGCTCATAAGTGAAACAGCTGAATATCATAGTTTTATTTCGTTTTTTTTTTTTTGCTTCTTATTTGCAAGTTTTTACAATAAAGTTTATAAAAAGTTTAGAGTGGGACTTGGGTGGAATAAAGATGATTAATTTAGTATAAAATTTTATTAGCATATTATAAAATTAACTGTTCTTTATGTAGATTCTTTTAACCTTCACCACAATCAGAAAACAGTTTGATTTTCCCTCAAATTCACCTGTGCTTGTTAGTTTCTTTTTTGAGACAGGGTTTCACATTGTAGGTCTGGCTGGTCTGGAACTTGCTACGTAGATATGGCTAGCCTCCAATTTAGAGATCCACTTGCTTCTGCCTCTGGAGTGCTAGGATTAAAGGCTTTGAGCCATCACTCCTGATATTCTTTTGTAGTGAAACTTGCCCTCCACTAATCCTTGCAACCACTGATTTACTCTCCCAGTAGTTTTACGTTTGAATGCCATACAAGTTGAATTAACAGTTTCTAGTCTTCTGAAGCTCTTCTTTGAATAAGCATAATGTCTATGAAATGTGCTGTGTATATTGATAAATTGTTTATTTCATTGCTAAGTAGTATTGCATGCACTTAATGAAGGAAAGCTGATTTGTAGTTTGTGGGGACATTTGTATATAGGGTTCCTTTTATATTTTTTTTTCTGTTGTTGTTAACATGTTTTAACTTTTCAGCAGCAAAAATTTAAAAGTGAGAATATTGTGTTGATGGTAAATGTTTAACTTTATAAGGAACTGTTAAATTATTCCCTCAAATGGGCTATACCTTTTAGAATTTTAACCTACAGCAGTGGAGTGTTCTAGCTGCTTGGCGGCCTCACAGAGAGTTGATGTTTTTCAGTTATGTTCTAGTCATTGTAATAGATTCATAGCAGGGTCTTACTGCAGTTTTAATTTCCATTTCCCAAACAACTCATGATATTCAATATATTTTAATTAACCTTTTAAATTTTTCTCTTGTGAGTGGGGTGGTGGTGTCATGTGTCTTTAATCCCAGAACTTGGGAAGCAGAGGCAGGCAGAGTTCAGGCCCAGCCTGTTCTACAGAATGAGTTACAGGGCAGCCAGGGCTACACAGAAACCCTGTCTTAAAAAAACAAAATTAATAAGTGAAGATAAAAATTGTGTTTTGTGTGTACTATGTACATGAATGTGTGTAGTGTGTGCACAAGTGTGTGTATGTGTAGCAGATGTGTTCACCTATATGATTGTGTGTGGAGGTTGATGTTGGGATGTTTTCTTCAATAACTTTTTCCACCTTAAAAAATCTTTTAAAATTAAAATATAATTAGATCACTTCCCTTTTCCCTCCACCCCTTCCCATGCCCTCCCCTCATTCTCTCTCCCTCCCCCTCCCTCCTCCCTCCCCCCTTTCATGTCTATGCAGTCAGCTGAGGTTGTTTGATATTGTTTGTGTGCATGATTTCAGGGATGACCACTTTGTATTGGATAGCTAATTAAGGGGTTCATTCTGAGAGAGACTAATTCTACTTCTCTCAGCACTCATTAGTTGCCTGTAGTTTGTTGTCTAGAAGTATGACCAGTGATATTCCCCCCTTTGGTTTTAGCATGTCTATTGGTGTTGTTATAGTTCAGGCTTTGCTTAAGCAGCCATGTTGTTGAAGTATCATGGACGTAGCTTCCCTGTCATTTCTGTGAGACAATCTCAAACAGCAGACTTTTTGGTCCTCTGGTGCTTACAGTCTTTCCGCTCCCCTCTTCTGTGAGGTTCCCTGAGCCTTAGGTGAAGGAATTGTGCTATCTGTTGGGACTAGGCTCCCTATGATCGGTTGAATATTTATTTACCTATCTATCTAATACATATAGTCCCCTCTCTTCCCCTCTCTGTGTGAATATGCATATATGTGTTTATCTGTATATGTATTTACCTGTGTGTATATGTGTTTATATTTGTGTGTATGTATGTATGTATGTGTATGTATTTGTGTGTCTGTGTATCTCTATGTATGAGTGTATTTGTGTGCGTGTATGTTTATGTATATGTATATATATGTGTGTGTGCATGTGTGTATGTATATATGGTGTGTGTGTATGTGTCTTAAATGAAGTTATTCTACTTGGCCTGGCAGTGCTCCCTGCAGAAGCCATAAACTATGTCTTCAGACACACCAGAAGAGGGCATCGGATCCCATTAAAGATGGTTGTGAGCCACCATGTGGTTGCTGGGAATTGAACTTAGGACCCCTGGAAGAACACTCAGTGCTCTTAACCTCTGAGCCATTTCTCCAGCCCCCACCATAAACTCTATAACAAAAGCCCTAGTATTAAGTATGAGAAACCTCTGTTCAAGATGTTGGTTAGAGTAGTCCAGGTAAATCTCAAAACAAAATAGGCCATTGCTGTTTCCCTTGTTTGCTTTTTAAAGATAGATGGTAAGTCCCTATCTTTGAAGACACCACACACTTTGGACAAAGGAGTTGGGAGATTTGAGCTATAACTAACTTGAAAACCTCTTTTGTGCAGTCTAATTTCCTAGTACCAGGAGGTACTATGTAAGTTGACAAGGGAGGGGAGTCCTGTTTAGGTATGATGCTTGTGATTCACAACAATAGCCAGCATGGTAGGATATCCTTAAAGATGTAGCAGTTGCACTCACATCTGTGTGGTAAACAGCAGCTATCTAATTGGATTATGGCCCAGTTAACATGAAGGAAATCATGCCTGTTATTAGAAACATAGTCCGCTGCCCTGGGATAGCGAAGTCATGGGTATTGGAGAACCCACGACTACTACTTTACTAGACCAACATTATTTTTAACTGCATTCTAAAATTTTTTTATACCTAAAGGTAAGTGTATTGCTTGCTCCACATACAAGAAGTTTGCTGTTGCAGCACATGGACACCATTAAAGAAACCCACCTTATCTTCTGAGACAGGATCTCACTAAACCCAAAGTTTACAGAGTCTTGCCTGCCTTTGCCTCCTGAGTGCTGAGTTTAAAAGCATGTGCCACTATACCTGACCAGATTCATTATACATTCGCCCTATACTTTTCTTTGACTATTGATTTAAAAGTGTATTCTTTCAGTTTCTTGTTTACTCTTTTATAGTCTATATATTTTTCAGAACAAAGGTTGTAAATATCGGGTACAGTTTATTAGTTTTTAAAAAGTGAACTTATTGTAGTGTATCTCTGTATAATCTGGGGTTTATAAAAATTTTATAAATCAGTTTAGTTTTACATTTGGCATTTAGCATAGTATGAATTTTGAGGTAATTTTTATTTATATAAGTCAGCTGGGGTTTTTTTGTTTGTTTGTTTGTTTTGCTTAGAGATGTCTAGTTTTTTAGCCCTATTTATTGAAAATACTATTCTTTCTCTATTGAATTGCATTTGCTCCTATTTCAAAAATCAGCTTACCATAATCATGTGAGTTTATTTCTGGGCTTTTTACTGGATTCCATTGATCAATCTCCTTTGCAAATCCCACATTGTTTTGGTTTCTGTATCAAGGTAAGATTTATAATCAAGTAGTTTGAATATCTGTTTTTATTTTTAAAATTCTCTAGCTTTTCTTTTTCTTTTTCTTTTCTTTCCATCTGAACATTAGTTATTTTGTCTTTGTAACAATTCTAGTACAGATTGTCACTTGATTTGTATTAAAGCCAGAGAGCAATTTGGAAACCTGTTGAGTCCTTGCATTATGAATATAATACATCCTTAGGCTTGTTAACATACCTTTGGCGTCTTCTTAGTAGCATTTTATCATTTTCAGTTATCTGATATTTCATGGTTTTAGAGCTATTCTGTGATTTTGTTTAAATTTAATGTCTAGTTGACTCACAGTATAGACAGATCAATTTTTGTATGTTGATTTTTCTTCAATTATTGGTTACAGAAGCTATTTTATAGATTCCTTGTGATTTTCAAGTTCAGTAATCATACTGCCTTGCAAACGAGGACAGTTTTATTTCTTCCTTTGTTATATATATGCTTGTAATCAATTCTTTTTGTTTTATTATACTGGGTAGGATTTCCAGTGTACTGCTAGATAACAGTTGTGAGTGAAAAACACTCCTGACTGTCCTGCTCTTAAGGGAAATGCACTCAAAATATATTGCCATTAGGTAACACCAGGCTTTAGGCTTTAAATCTCCTTTAACAAGTTAAAGAAGGTCCTTTTCATTACCAGTATTCTGAGGTTTTTATCATGAATGAGAGTTAAAACCTGTCAAGATGGGCTGGTGAGATGGCTCAGTGGGTAAGAGCACCCGACTGNTCTTCCGAAGGTCTGGAGTTCAAATTCCAGCAACCACATGGTGGCTCATAACCATCCGTAACAAGATCTGACTCCCTCTTCTGGAGTGTCTGAAGACAGCTACAGTGTACTTACATAATTACTTAAATAAATAAATCTAAAAAAAAAAAAACTGTCAAGATATGTTTTTTTAACTGATAAGCCCATTCAGCTTTCCCCATTAGCTTATTTCTATGGCAGTTTTCATTGATTTCCAAATATTGATTAATCTTGAAGAGATAACTCCTAAGTTGGCTTTGACTTTGCATGGATTTTTTGTTTGTTTGTTTGTTTGTTTGTTTTTGTTGTTTTGTTTTGTTTTGTTTTTTGAGACAGGGTTTCTCTGTATAGCCCTGGCTGTCCTGGAACTCACTTTGTAGACCAGGCTGGCCTCGAACTCAGAAATCCGCCTGCCTCTGCCTCCTGAGTGCTGGGATTAGAGGCATGCGCTACCATGCCCCGCCTTTTTCTTTTTTTTAATTCAGTGTTTCCCTCTTTGCCCAGCTTAACCCTGAATTCACTATGTAGTTTAGGTTGGCCTCAAACTCACAGCAGTCCTCATGGCTCATGCTGTGATTATAGTGTAAGCCACCATTCCTAGCTTTGTTTTTAATGTATTACTGAACTGGACCTGTTAGTATCATGTTGAAGACTTTTCTCTACTTCATGAGGAATATCGGTCTATATTTGTCTTGTTTGGTTTTACTGTCAAGGTAATGATAAACTCATTTTATGAGTTTTGAGACCTTCCTTTTCTGCCTTCTGGAATAAATCATGTAGAATGCTATTTCTGAAATGTTTGATATAATTCAGTGCTGCAACTAAAAACATTTTTGTAAAAATAAAAATTAGCTTTTCACAACCAGAATAGTAATAATATTATAGAGAACATTGTTTAAAACTTAGAAACCATAGAATCATAAGGACTTAGTATCTCTCAAGTCACAATTGAGGTTATTTTTTAACATTTAGAAGTTTTTCTTTCTTTTGTGTACATACTTTGTGTGTGTGTGTGTGTGTGTGTGTGTGTGTGTGTGTGTGTGGTTTGTTTGTTTTTTGAGACAGAGTTTCTCTATGTGACAGCTGTGGCTTTCCCGGATCTTGCTTTGTAGATCAGGCTCTCTTTGAACTCAGAAATCCACCTGCCTCTGCCTCCCAAGAACTGGGAATAAGTTGCACACAAGCGTGTATTGATGTAAATATTAAAAACTTGGGAATCATGTAATGAATGCCATTTTGCTTATGGGCTCAGTAGAGTTGGGGAGGTTTAGAAGTGCTCAGTCATTGAACTAGCCAAGGCATATCAAAATTAGCTGACATGTATATCTCTTATTCGTGAATCCAGAGAGCTCTTGGGCCAGTGCAACACATACACAACCCGCCAAGAGCATCAAGCAATTTAACTGTTCACAGCTACACATGTGACAGAGGAAAAGTGAAAAAGAGAAATGAAATTGTTAAGAAGTCTAATTTATAGAAAAGGGACTGCATTTTCAGTTAATTTGGAAGTAGGGTCACATTAAAAGAATGTGGAGCTGACTAAAAGAGGGAAAAGGTTTTGGGTGCCTGCTATAAGGAGTATAAAGCCATAGAGTCAGGCAAAGATGAATAAGACAGTGATCTTAACATCCAGCAGTGACCAGGGCTAAAGAAAGGAATGAACATGGAGAGGATAAGCTCATATGAAGAGTGCTATAGGATTAATTTTGATTAAGTAATTGGTCCAGAGGCTGAGTAGATGAAGCAGAAGGAAATAAAATCCAAAAACCAGCGGAGTGAAGTATTAAAAACAGAGAAAGCTTTCTGAAAAGATTGGAAAGAATGAAGTATGAGTGCTAGGTTTCACTCTCTTGAGCTTGAGTTTCATAAAGGAACTATTTCAGATTTGTGGTTATTATTATGATCAATAGTTGTAATCCCAATGTTGAGTAAATTCCTTGAAAATGTACAGACCAAAGATCATTGCATTTTTTGTTACTCAGGAGTGTTTGGTGTTTATAGTAATATAAAGTTGGATGTGATTTAAATACTAGCCATTAGCTTACGGCCCTTTTATGTAGGGTGATGGATCTGTCATTGAGTTTGCTTCAGGTGGACCCAGTGTTTATTTGTGTTGTCAGCATAATTACTGAGTATTTTTTTAAACTAAAAAGTGTCTTGGTTTGCATACGTTTTATATTTAAGATGTGTTTGCTGCAATGGAATGGAATACTGTATAGCTGCTAAGAATTAGGTAAAACTATATATACTGACAGATACATATTCAGGATATTATTGCTTAAGGAGTACAGGTTGGAGAACAATGTTATATGCTGAAAACAACAGCAAAACAAACAAACAAACAACCCCAGTAAAGACAGGCGACCCCTAGGGCAAGACGGCTGTATAGTGGCCAAGTCAGAGAGCTCTGGTTTCAAAGGAGAGGCCCTGTCTCTGTGGTGGATAGCTAGCTGAAGACGACATCCAACATCAACTTCTGATGCCACATATGCACATATGTACATGTACACATGTACTTCCCCAAACTGCCCACATGAGCATGCAAACACATATGCACTTTCTATGTACTCATTCAAATATTAATATAAAAAGAGAGCTAATGATTTTCACCAGATGCTGTAAATTTAATCACAAACTGTTGACTAATAAAACATTTACTAATAAGCTATAATTTTAGTATGAGATTATATATAGTTGGTTGGTCCTACATAAATGGCATTATATTAAAATAATATACAGTAGAAATTAAAATTATCATTATCACACCACCATTGTTAAGTTTGTAACATTTACCTTTTACTTTCCTATTCCTAATTCTTACCTAATTTATATCAAAATACAGAATAAAGAGTCATATTTTTAAATAATTTTAAATTATATTCTATGGTGTTTCCCCCTATAGTAGATAGTATTTTGGAAAATGTGCCAGGTCTAGGTACTGTGTTAAATATATTTCATGATTTAAGTTTCCCAACTGCTTTATTCAAGGCGGTAACTATTACTCTGTTTTACAAATGACTATATTGAAACTATGTAATTGACTCAAGGTCATACAACTAGAAAGTAACATGACTCAGATTTGAGGTTGGGCAGCCTGACTTGGAACCCATGTTCTTATTAACTGTCTTATAGATTGAATATTGAAATGGCCTCATAGGCTCAGGAGTTAAACATTACTTACTTTCTTGGTGGTGGTGTTTTGGAAGGTAGGGTCTACCTGCAAAAAGTGTGTCACTGGAGGTGTGTTTTTGAAGATTGTACCTAGTCCCTGGCTCCTCTTTTCTGTCTTTGCGTTCTATACACCACATTCTGGCTATCCAAGAGCATGATGTCAAGCAGCCATGGAAGAAACTCTCTGAAAGCCTGAAACCGTGAACTAAAATAAAGCCCTTTCCCCCTTTAAAGTATTTTAGTGACAGTACCATAATTTACATAACCATTTTCCTAGTTAAAGATCTAGTTTATAGACCTTAAAATCTAAAACCCAAAAGTTTTTATTTAACAAACTTGTGAAGGATCTTTATTTTGGGCATGGTGGGCTTTGGTGCACATAGATTTAGTCTTTATAACCCAGTATTGTTTAACCTTACATATTTAACATTTCTGAAAGGTTGGATATTAGGTGGAGATTTCTTTATACAGTTGGAGATTTTTCCTTTGGATGTCACTACTTTAGTGATGTATTCCTTTAAAAAGTACTATCATTGCTATTATTTTGAATTTTGCACACTCATTTGTCAGTGTGTGTGTATGCATGCACATACGGGTATGTGTGGAAGTTGGAGAACAACTTTCAGGTGTTGTTTCTGTTGTTGTTGTTTCCCTATTTCCATTGAGTAATCTCACACTTTGATCTGTTAAAACATGGCACTAAATTGGACATTTACTTGGTGGTAGTTTTGTTTGAACTGAGCTTTATTTTACCATTCTTGACTGTAGGTGCTGTTTGGATTGCATATTGTCAATTCTGTATCTGGTTTTCTCAGTGTTTGTATTATGTTTGTATTATTCTGTGTTTATGTCTTGAGTCATATTTTCACACAAAATGAATTCAATTTTTGTAATATAAAATACCCTATTAGTTCTTACATTTAAAAATCTTACAAGTGTCATCATTTCCATTTATTTTTCAGCTTTACCTATTTTATATTACAATGGCACACTTGCTAAAGTCAGTAAACCTGTATCAATATATGGTTTTTGGCTAAAGTCTATACTTCCTTCATATTTCTTGTTTTTGCTTATTGTTCTTTCTGTCTCAAATCTTACCCAGCATCTCATACTGTATCTAGTTGTTGGATTTTCTTTAGGTCTTTTGAATGAGGCTGTATGTTTCCTGTATTTTGATGACCCTGTCAGTTTTAAGAAGCTGGTCAAGTATTTTATGGTTTCCCACGTATGGGCTTTGTCTGATGATTTTTTTTTCATGATTAAGCTGGAGTTATTATTTGTGAGGAAAGACACACAGAGATAAAGTAACAAGAATGTGCTTTATCAATATGGTAAGTGAATCTGGTCAGTTTCAGGGACTTTGTGAAGGCTGTTTTGAATTGTTTATCTTTTGCCTTAAGGATCTTCCCTGGAGATAGAATGTTTCACAGCTGGGGCTCCAGCCATACTAACTCAACTACAGTTCTAAAAATGGTAGTGCTGGGTCGTGAATATCTTCTCTCTCCCTCTCCCATTCCCCTTCCCCTCCCCCCTCCCCTCCCCCTCATGTATGCCACGGTACCTGTGTAGAAGTGATAGGACAACTTTGAGAAGTTGGATGTCTCTTACCATGTGGGTTCTAGGCCTGGAAGTTAGGTCATCAGGCTTGATGGTAAGTGTCTTTACTCACTGGCTCCAATTTTTATAGTTTAAATAAATTAAAAGTGTAAATAAGAGAGTATATCACAAAAACTGTAAGTAGCTTACAAAATCTAATGCATTCTCTATCTGGTCCTTATGGGAGACAATCTGCTGACTTATAAGCCATTCATCTTTTATTACTTTGTACCTCTAATTCATTACAGTTGCATAATGGTGACAGTCTATCAATCTTTGACTGAGGAGGAACACTTGAATATACAGAAGTTTACTTTCAGCCATGTGTAGTTACCATAGAGATTGATTAAGAAAGATGAGGAGGGCTGGAGAGATGGCACAATGGTTAAGAGCACTGACTGTTCTTCCAGATGCCCTGAGTTCAATTCTCAGCAACCACATGGTGGCTTACACCCATCTGTAATGGGATCCGATACCCTCTTCTGGTGTGTCTGAAGACAGCTACAGTGTACTCATATACATATAATAAATAATTCAGAAAGAAAGAAAGAAAGAAAGAAAGAAAGAAAGAAAGAAAGAAAGAAAGAAAGAAAGAAAGAAAGAAAGAAAGAAAGAAAGAAAGGTAGGTAGGTGAGGAATTCCTTTCCTCTTACTTGCCACTGTCAAAAAACAGTGATCTGATTCTATAACATTCATTACAGGTCCTTTAAATTTTACAATCATTATAAAGCAGTAAAGATCACCCTATTTGTTTCAAAATACTGAGATATGATTATTGAGGTTCAAAGGTTTTGAACTCAAGAAAGGGACTGTTTTGAGACTACTTAGGTGATCATATCATAGTCATTACTTTTACGTTTTTATTTTTAAATTTTATTCATTTATATTATGTATATGGGTGTTTTGTGTGCATGTATGCCTGTTCATCTTGTGTGTGCCTGGTGATCTCAGACTACAAGAGGGTGTCAGATTTCCTATAACTAGAGTTATAAGTTGTAAGCTGCTGTGTAGGTGCTGGTAATTGAACCCAGGTCTTCTGAAAGAGCTGCCACTGGGCCATCTCTTTAGTCCCAAGATTTGTCTACTCACAGACTTAGAATTAGCTACTTAATAATAGATCTTTTGAATGGAAAATAGTATTTAGATAACAAAGCCTGGCTAGGGAAAAAGTTCATTGTTAATGGGTTAGTTATTACCACTGGGATGTTTCAGTGAGGAAAGCTAAGAAATGTATATTGTTCTAAAAAATATAAGTCATATTGGTACTTAAAATTGAAGGTTAGAGCTCTGTTTAGTCTCACTGATTTTATTGATTTCTTTCCACAATATAATTAAAATAGCTTATTTGTTTTATCTCTCATCACATTTTCAGAATAACAGTACTAATAGTAACTGCAATTAAACTTAAATCTTTGTAGGTTTTGTCCCTAAGGTATAGACTACTGTCTGGTTTGGTTGTTTTGTTTTAAAATTTTCTTGGACTAGTTCTTTCTGTTGTGGCTATAATGATGTTTGGAGAGTTGTTTTTTATCTGCTTTCAGTTTTTAGATATTTTTAATTTTGTTTTTTTTTAATTAATTTTGTTTTTTACTTAGTAAAATATTTATATAGTTCAGTGACAAACTGGTGATCCAGGTCTATTCAGAGACATTTGCCTTCAATCCTTGTCGTTTTCACATTTTTTTCTTATGTGTGAAAAAAATTATATGTGTATGTGTAGTCTACCTATATAGGTTTTTAAATATATTCACTTTCTCTGATTTACTTTTTTACACATTTTTTATAGAGATAACTGTGGTAGAATATAGTTATTCTGCAGTCTTATTTATATCTGCATAGTACTAGTACCTCAATGTATTACTGTATCTTAGTTGATTTAACATGTCATATATATCCCTTTGATGGATATCAGAATGAGTCCTTACATTCAGTCTGAATAGGTTCACAATGAATACTTTGTACCTATTTACGACTTTAGCCAGTGTACCTTTGATATAGAGTAAAAGATACACAATTGTTGGATTGGAGGATGATAAATACATATATATGTCAGATGCAGTCAGTGAATATGCCATTCTGTATTTCATCAGCCTGTTTCCTTAGTCTATCCAGACTTGGAGTTTTGATAGTATGATAAGTGAGAAATTTCAATGTAGTTTTAATTTGCATTTTTCTTACTATGAAATTGAAATCATAGTTTCAGATGATTGTGAGCCATTTACATTTCATTTTAATAACATGTTCTAGGGCTATGTGTTATCCTTTTGATACTGTGAACATCTTTTGGGAAGTTTAGAGTTTTCTCCCTGTCTTTTTTTTGAGACAGGATTTCTCTGTGTAGCCCTGGCTATCCTGGAACTCACTCTGTAGACCAGGCTGGCCTTGAACTCAGAAATCCGCCTGCCTTTGCCTCCTGAGTGCTGGGATTAAAGGCATGTGCCACCAACACCTGGCTGTCTTTTCCGTCTTTCTAAGTTTTTTTGTTTTTTGTTTTTTGTTTTTTTGTTTTTTTTCTTTTTTGGTACATTGTGGACATGATATGAAGATATTTTTTAAAACCAATAAGTGAATGAAATTTGTCTGTGATTTAAGGTGGCAGTATAATAGTGCAGAATTGGGTTAACGAGCCTTAGAATTCTGTTTATTTTCATCAGTAAATTTGTTTCAGAGTAAAAGAATTCTAGAGCCCAATTTTGCAGACCTTGTTAGAGAGAGGATTTTTTTTTTTCTTGAAACATTTTATTTTGGGTTGAGAGTTTGAATGTACACATTATTTGTAGAAAATAGCTTCGGTAAGACTTGTTATTAATACTTTTCACTTTGTTCTCTCTTTTAACTTGTTAGGTTGCCCATAGGATTTCATAAGCATTATTTGACAGTGAAAGCATTCATCTAATTATTTATGTGATGTAGTTGTCTATATTCTAGGATTAATATCTTTACTCAGTTTTTTTAGTTCAACTTGGTGACAGTTTGTGTACATATGGTGATATACCTTAATAAAATATATGCTTGTTTACCACAATGAAAGCTATTAATACTGAAAGAATATCAACTGTCTTATATTAGCTCCATAGAAGGTAGCCAATTACAGAAGAATTATAGAAAAATAGTTTTTAAAATGTGAAGGTCACTCTATTTTCAAATTGCTGCTCTTTGAAGATGTGCCACTGCGTGCTATCACTTTCTGATTCTCTTGTTCACTATTGTAGGTGTACTTACTATATGATGAATATTTTAAAAGATGTTCATGTAAGACATTGAATCTTATTGTATTCTGTTTCAAACCTAAGATAATTCTAAACAGCATGAGTGGTATTGACTTATCTCTTCATTGTAGGCTTTTGATTCCTTGCTCTCCTCATCTCCAGTGACTTCTTCATTACAGTGTAGAAATCAGCTTGTGCATCCGTGTCCCACCTTGCCATTCCTCAGCAGTGCTGTAGTATTAGAATAATTTCAGTCTCATCATTGTATTCAGGACTCTCAGATTTCTCCCACTACACCTGCACCATTTTTATCCAACCTAATTTACTCGTACTTCCTTTCCTGAGTGTGATGGTTCTACAGATGGCCATTTGCTGATACTTTTAACTTTCTTAACTTCACTGTCATGACACCGTCTTGTTTGCCTTGAAGTTTTAAAAATTGCTTTCCTTTTAAAAATCACATTAATCATATTTGAGTCTTTTCAGCTATGGTAACTACTTTGCCTAGAGTCTCACTGTTATATGGGGATCAGTTTTCCTGTTGTAGTGCTCTCCCCATTCTTGCTGCCTCATTTCACATATTTTACTGAAACCATTCTTACTTTGACCATCAGTACATGATCTTAGTGTATAACCTCAGTGTATATGTGACGAATGGGGTCAAGGCAGTTCATTCTTTTTCAGTTAGTTCTTTGGCTTCTTCTGTGCTCTGCTCCTTTGTCTTTTGACTTTTATGGCATTTTGTTTTGAGACAGGGTCTTCTGTATACCAAGATGGCCTCCAAGTTGCTATGTAGCTAAGGATGACCTTGATTTTTTTTTTTTTTTTTTTTGAGATTTCCTCACTTTGTAGACCAGGCTGGCCTCGAACTCAGAAATCCGCCTGCCTCTGCCTCCCAAGTGCTGGGATTAAAGGCATGCACCACCACCGCCTGGCGACCTAGAATTTTTTATCTTTCTACATGTACCTTTCAAGTGCTGGGATTTCATGTACTCATGACCATGGATATTTATATGGTGCTGTGGAATAGAACTCAGCAAGTGAATGCCAGACAAGTCCTCTACCAGCTGAGTTCCATGTCTAGCTCCTCTGTATGACACGTAAATTCTTTTCTGTAATGTTTTGCTTCCAGCCAGTTTAGAGTTTTTGTTGCTGTGACAGATACCTAAGAAAAGCAGTGTAAAGTAGAAAGATTTATTTTGGCTCACAATTCTGGAAGTTTCAGTTCTTGCTCACTGGCTCTATGTTTTTAAACCTGGGTTGAGGTAGTTGTCCGTCATGATGTAAGGATGTTAGCAGGACAGAGCTTCTTAACTCACATCAACCAGGGAGTAGGAAGGAGAAGAATAGGAAGGGACTGGGATGAGGGCATCCCTCCAGTAGCCTTTGTTTTCCTTCTGCGTGCCCCTCGTGAAGTTTAGCACCTCCTAAAGCATAGTTTTGTGTTTGTAATTAATAAATCATTTGTAAATGATTTCTGTTCCAGAAACCTTTCCTCAGCAATCTGAAACATCAAAATGAATACATTTTTATTGAAACTTGAAAAAAATTTCTAAAACGTTTGTTTCTAAGTAAACATTTCTGAATAGGTGTTAAGAGATCACTACTGATAGTTATTAAATTTGTTATCTAAGAGAGAATTTAGTTTTGATCCTTCCTATTGACTGCCATAATTCCATTGACCCTTTACCCTTTGAAAAAATAATGTGAATTTTTAACCTTAGAATATTTGGTTGTTTTTAGTGTTAATGAAGGAAAACATAGTTGGCTGCTGGCCTTTCTCAGTAGAAATAATAGCACAAACCAAAACTGTAAAAATTTCTAACTGCCATACTAGAAAAGTAAAATAGAAATCATTTTATTAATATTTAGTAAATATTTCCAAAAACATGTAAATCAGCATACATTATTAGATACTTTGCATTCTTGTGGGTTGTGCAATCCATGTTTCCTAAATTTCATATGTGGTTTTCACTGTTTTACATGTATCTCAATTAAGACTAGCTGTAGTTCAAGTCCTCATTGTATATCACTTACCCATATTAGATAGTGCACATGTAATGATTATGATCTTGGTTCAGATAGCTTAATTATTTTTGAGCATTTTTTTATTCATTTTGTAGCAAAAGGTTTTAAATTAGAAATGATAATTCTTACCATTAGTGAAGTGGACTGAGAGAATTCTCATAAAGCCTGAAATAATGCATAGTGAACACTCAGGAAGCTTTCATTATTATTTTTATACCCTATCACCTTGTCCATAATTCCCATTCAGTCTTAGAAGTACAACAACCAAAATCCAGACTGAATCTTGGATTTCTTTATTTCTGTTTTGTTTCTTTTGTTTCTTCTACTTTTGCCTTCAGTTCCTTGCTCTACAAACTTATGATTAAAATAAACATATTTTCCGAGGGGTGGGGGAGGTCTTTGTGGTTAGAAGCTACAAAGGATGATGTTTTTAAGGTCAGTTCAGTCTTTGGAAGAATTAATTAGCTGTGCAGAAAGAGTAAGCTGCGGAGCTGAAACTGCTAAAATGTTATGTAGTAAAATGGTAGAAAAAACTTGTCACTTTCTAAATATCGGTGTAAAATTGGTAATATAAATATATTAAGTTGTGCTCTTTGAATGTTGTTACTTTAACTTTCCAATTTTTTTTTTTTTTTTTTAGATTTTTAAATAAAAAACTGAGAACTTAAGACTGAGCTGTATAGCATCACAGAACACAAAAGGATAAAGTGAAATGTCACATTGGGAAGTGGTTTGGGATGTACTTGGTGTTAGGAGATAATACTGAGCTGTAAGGAAATAGGAAGTCACTTGAGAGTAGAATCTTAGTTTCTGACGAGATAATTTTCTTATAGTGAAGAAAATTACACAGACTGCTTTCATTTGTAGGTTTATAAAGAGGCTTGCTCTGAATTTCTGCTATTGAACTTTGTACTTCTTCCTGAAAAAGAGCAGGGGTTTTATTTCTGCTGGCATTAAAATACCGTGTGTTGATATCTTGCTTTAGGTACTATAAAATTTACAGCTAGTATGAAGCATACAGTTAGATTTGTTGGTATTGTGGGGATGGTGCTTATAACTGAAAAGTAGTTCCCTGTGAATGTATTCTTTCCTAGAACGGGATTCTGTCAAAAGGTGTGAAGTAGTCTATCAGAAAGTGAGGAAGAATCTATCAAGAAGTGAGAACTATTCTATTAAGAAGTGAGAAATTTGTAGAGACTTGGAAATGAAGGAGATACCAGACAGGCTCCATTACGATTATTTCATCATATTTTGTCCAGTGACTCTGGCCTTAGTAAACTAATAGTATGCACACTAAAGTAGATGTCCTATGAGGACTGTTGAGACATCCAGGCCAGCTTTTGTATAGACAGCTGAGCTCTCTGCAGAGCCAAAAGGAAAACTGTTAAATGATAGATCCTTTGAAAGTATTTCTCTGCTCTGTGCACATGGTTGTTGAACAGTACATGATTTTCTAATTGTGAAGATGTTTAATATGTCTTTAGATTTTTACCCCTTTATCCTCTTTATCTTTTTTCTTCACAATAACCAGGAGTAAGAAACTGATGCACATTTTCCTACGTTTTTCAGGGTCTATGCACTTACATAATCATTGAGCTATAATTTACATTCAATGGCATTGCTCATTTTCCACAGAACTCTAGGCCAATTAAAATCGTGGCTCAGATTTTCCTGGACAATACTCTGAGGCAGGTGGGGACCGTTGTACTATATGAGTGGATCCAGACCATCCTGCCATGTATTGTGATGGTTTTATCTCACCCATTTTTTTCTGCTGAGTAGTTTGAACTTTTAAATTTTTTCTTATATACAAAATCATCTTTCTCTATTGTTTTCCTGCTTTGTTTCTGTGCTTTGCAAAAGTGTAATTAATGTGTTTTTCAAATTCAAGAAAGTAAAATTTATCTTTTTCTGTTTCTATGAGATTTCATCTTTTTATTTAAAAGTCCGTCTAAGCTCCAAGGTTATACTTGTTTTCTCCTAAAATTTCTAATATGATTTTTATTACATACTTTCTATATGTCTGGAAGGAATTTTTATAGATGTGTGTGTACAGTGATATGTTGTAGCATTTGAGATCTTAGACCCAAGTTCTGTTCTCACCTGTGTGACCTTTGGCAAGTTACTTAATGTTTCTGGGCTGCTTTCTTCAATGAAATGAAGATGATACTAGGGCTACTTCTCATAAATGAGTGATACGGATGTGGAAAATGTTTAGAACAGTGTTTAGTACACAGAAACATAAATTCTTGCTACTATCACATGTTATGGGCAGGTAGCTCATTTCCCCCATATAACCAGTTGTCTTAGTGACACTTATTGAATAGTTCATCTTAATCTTACCAACAAAGATTTATTTATTTATATTTTATGTGCATGAATGTTTTGTTTGCATATATATAAGTGGACCACATGTTTGCCTGGTGCTTAAGGAGGTCAGAAATGGAGCACTGGATTATCTATTGCATGAGGAGCATATTAAGAATACAGTTGAATAAAAACTACTGGAAAAATACAAATTCTTAGCTAGCAGATCACAAGTTGCTATGAGGTATATAGCCCAAGGAACCTTAGAGAACTCTCAGGAGTATTTCAGACTTTTTGGAAGACAGCAATGTCATGAACATTTCTGGTTTCTTTGGGGACTCAGGTTATAATGTTGTTTTGCTGGGACAGACAGGTAAAAGAATGTTTTGCTGAAGCCGACAGAGATGAAAGGATGTTTAGCTATAACAAACACATGAAAGGACACATGATGTTTAGAAAGAATATAAATATGACTCCACAGACAGTGGGAGCTTTGGTTCATCTTGCTCTACCTTGATAGTCTTCGCTGAGGAGAATAAGCATATATTGGTTCACCTTATATTGTTGTGGAGCTTTGCTGGTGGTGACTTCAGAGAGATACTCATCAAAGAACTTCTCGTGAGGTTCCTGTGGCTTCTTGCCACTTCTGCAGACTCAGGTCGATTAGTGAGCCTCATGATTTCTCTTGTATTGAACTGCCATTGCTGATTCATGTGTGGTGTCCACCGAGTGATCTGGACTGCCATTGCTGATTCATGTTTGATGTTTGATGAGAGCAATGAAGATTGGAATTGCCCCAAAGAACTATTTCTAAACAGGTTCACTTCCCTCATAACCTAGTAATCTTTCCACTACCTCTGGTGGGCGGTTGTGATACATATATCCTGTAAGGCAATATTTGCCGAAAACTGTGAACCTTGAGTTTAAAGTAGTTTTTGACATTTAACTATGCTACTTTCATGTGATAGCTGTGGTATCTTTATAGTACTAGCACTTGGGAAGTTGAGGCAGGAGCATCAAAAGTTCAGGGCCACCCTCCCCTACTTAGCAAGTTCAGGATTCAAGGCCTGGGCTATTTTAGTCTCAGTCTCTCTCTCTCTCTCTCTCTCTCTCTCTCTCTCTCTCTCTCTCTCTCT
>NC_034599.1:53884307-53902655 GCF_900095145.1 Mus pahari | reverse complement strand
CAAGGCATTTTCTCAATTAGTGATCAAGGGAGGAGGTCCCCTTGTGGGTGGTGCCATCTCTGGGCTGGTAGTCTTGGGTTCTATAAGAGAGCAGACTGAGCAAGCCAGGGGAAGCAAGCCAGTAAAGAACCTCCATGGCCTCTGCATCACCTCCTGCTGCCTAACCTGCTTGAGTTCCAGTCATGACTTCCTTTGGTAATGAGCAGCAGTGTGGAAGTGTAAGCTGAATAAACCCTTTCCGCCCCAACTTGCCTCTTGGTCATGATGTTTGTGCAGGAATAGAAACCCTGACTAAGACAATAGGAATAGGTAAAATAACTTCTGGTTACTTTTCAAAAATTGCTAAGTTCCTCTCCAGAGGTTTTAAGACTTTCCACATACATTTCATAGGCCTCATCATATGGAATTGAGATCTTTTTTTTCTAATACCAAATATTGTTTTGGATTTATCTAGATTTTTAAGTGTTGGGAAGCTCTTTAAACAGTTGAAAGGTTTCTATTTATTGTTTTTCCTTCTGCCATTCTGTTTTATATTTATTTAGAACTAATCACTCATTTATAATACAGGATTAGTGTATCTTGAAGTCACAATGTAAATAATTTAGAAATAACAGTCTTAATGTCATTGTTTGAGTTAGACTTTGTTGAAGATGAAGCTTGATTACAGCTTGAGTTCTTTACATACCAATTGGACAATAGGCTTGCTTTCCTCTCTCCCTCCCTCCCTTCCTTCTTTCCTTCTTTCTTAAGTAAAGGGTGAAGCTTTATCTGCCTAAGGTGCAAAGTTTATACCAGTTTCCTTTGTAATTTTTTTCTTCATATGTGCACAGTGCCAGCTGAAGACTTAGAAAGATTGAACTGTTCTCCTGTGCTGTTTATATCACAATGAGTTCTTGATGAAAAGTAAATGTAAAAAATGAAGTAAAAATGGAACAAAAGAGAATAAAGTTAACAAAAAATTTGATAGGATCTGGGGAGATGGCTTAGTGGTTAATGACCCAGGACTGTTCCCTGCACCAACGTGATGGTTCCCAGTGATCCTTCCAGGGTATCTACTCCCTCTTTTGACCCTGTGGGCAGAACATGTGTATGGTGCACATACATTCAGCAAAACATTCATATACATAAAATCAACCTAAAAAGTATTTTAAAAATTTAATATTAAGATAACTTACCCAAGAATATCATTAATTAATTTTTAAAGTAAGCATTGCTTACTTTAAAAAATTGTGTGTGTTCACATGTGCTCATGCACAAGATGATGTGCATATCTCTGCATGAACTTGTGGAGAACAGAGGTCAACATTGGTTGTCTCCTATCACTGTCTGTCTTAGTTTTAAAGACAGGTGTTCTCATGGAGCCTAGAGCTTCTGTTTTGGCTTGACTGGTTGGCCAGCAAGTTTCTGGGAATCCCCAGGCATAACGTTGTATTGCCAGCTTTTATACAGATGATAGGGAGCTAAACTTAGATCCGTGTATTTGTGCAAGTAAGGACTTTACTCACTGAGCTGCCTTCTCAGGCTAGGAAGTATTTTTCTTACAGAAACATTATAAAGTCAGATAGACGGGAACATTGGGAGATGTGATAGTTATCACCTGTGGTTGCTTGCAAGTCAAGAGGATGACACTACTAGGAAAATGTGCAAACTACATATTGAGCTTATTAAAAGTGCAAATAACTAATGTAAAGAATATTTTATTTACAATGAATAATTTCAGTTTTCTACCTCCATTATGTTCTTTGGAAAACTTGACTTTGAATAAAAGAACTTTAATTCCATTGTGGAGTTTCCAATTAGACTTTTATTAGCTATTCATATTATCTAATAGGGCTTATCACAAGTTTTTTTTTTTAATAGGCTATTCTAAATGAGTCATTTGGGTTTTTTAGTAGTAAACTATATTTAGACATCAATGGCATATCATATTCAGCAATAATCTGAAATAAATCTTTGAATATGTTGTATATTCTTACAGAAATAACAGAAGAAATTTTTATTTGCTTTTCCTTTTTTGTTTTTGTAGGAGCCAGTGTTCGAACATTCACTCCGTTTTATTTTCTGGTGGAGCCAGTAGACACCCTCTCAGTTAGAGGTGCTTCTGTTATACTAAATTGCTCGGCGTATTCTGAGCCTTCTCCAAACATTGAATGGAAGAAAGATGGAACTTTTTTAAACTTAGTATCAGATGACCGCCGACAGCTTCTCCCAGATGGATCTTTATTCATCAGCAACGTGGTGCATTCCAAACACAATAAGCCCGATGAAGGTTTCTATCAGTGTGTAGCCACTGTTGATAATCTTGGAACTATTGTCAGCAGAACAGCCAAGCTCACAGTAGCAGGTAAGTTCTGTTAAGTGATTTACTTGGATTTTCTATTTTTTATAAAATCTAAATATACCAGTATGCTGTACTTTTCACTTAAATGGTAATAAGTAATTTAGGATGCCAGTTGTGTATGTGTATATGCTCTTGTTTATAAGACTGCACTCATTTGCTTAGGGTTATGCCGAAGAAACTGGTGCTTGTTTGTGTGTGTGTGTGTGTGTGTGTGTCTGTCAGTCTGTGTGTGTGTGTGTGTGAGTGTGTGTGTGTGTGTGAGTGTGTGTGTGTGTTGCCTGTCTGAAGGTTCAGAGTTGCTATCTATTTTGTTTTTAACTTGGAAATAGAGGTAGTTCTGTTAGAAAATTAATGTCTTTAAAACCTACTCATAATAACCAGTGTGCCTTAATAAAACTTTAGAAAACCCTGGTGGTAGGGTTTAGTGGACAGCAAAGAGAAAAGAGATACGGTAAGAGGCCATAAAAGAGATTGCTACAGTATACGTGATAAGCAGAAGCCTGGTGTGAACGGTATTATAGAGGAAGTCAGTACATTAAACTTTAACTAAGAAATAGACAGTATTTATTTAGAAAAATATGGTGCTCTTAACATATCATTATACAAGGCAGACTAAAAGCAGGAAGTTGTAAAAAGAAGAATAGTAACTCCTTTTCAAAGGGTCTCTGTTAAATGATGGCAAATGTAAGAGAGATTAAGGATCTAGAGAGATAAGATGTATGCTCTTGTAGGGTTTCCTGAGTGTCAATGAAGTCATCTTGTGAAGGGCCATGTTGTTTTACTCTCCTTGGTCTGCTTCACAGGGTTTGCCTAAGACCATCAGAAAACACAGATATTTATATTACAGTTCATAACAGGAATAAAATTACAGTTATAAAGTAACAACTAAAATAACTTTATGGTTGAATGTCATCATAGTATGAGAACTTTATTAACAGTTCTTAGCATTAGGAAGGATGAGATCCACTGACTTAGAGTCAAATGCTTAATATTTAATTTGTGTATGACTTAATACTACTGTAATCCACATTCACAGATTGAAGGTGGAAAAATAAAAATGGGGGGACACAATCTAACGCCATGGAATTTTCTCTTCTCCCCTCCCCCATACTTCCTAGAGTATGTATAAGTAAATTGGTGTACTGACAATCTCTTTAATGCCATTTAGGACAGGCTTCTGCTTTTCATTTATTTGCTAACATTTCTTTTCTGGTCTCTTACTCAATCCCTTTTCTCTCTGCTGTGCACTGAACCCCACCACCAAAACCATTGTATCCTGCCTCCTGAGATGACCCTTGACTTTCCTTACCCAAGTCTGCCCCTGCTTGCTGGCCTGCCTTCTCATTGTGCTCTCCTTGCTCTAGTCTAGGGTCAGAACACTTTCACCATTCTGTAACATTGTTAATATCTAAGTCTCTTAATCATAGAACTCTTGATTGCTCTTATGAGCTTGCATCCAGCGCTCTAGCTTCATTTCTTATCATTCTACTAGCTACTCCCTCCCCTCCTCCATATCTCACCTTTTAGCCATTTTTAGCACTGGCCATACCAAATGTTGAGTTCCTGTTCAAATAGTCTCTATTTTCTGGCTTTTCCTCCTGTTTTCTCCACTGTCAAAGTTAAAGGCTGCCCATTTGCTTATATAGGTATAATTTAAAAAGATAACAGTTTTACAATTCCTTAAAATGTTAGCCAGAATTACCATATGATGAGTTTTGAAGAGAATTGAGAACATTCATCCGTACAACAGTGTACATGACTACTATTCATAGCAGTACTATTCATAATAAATAAAAGGTGGAAATAACCTAAATGTCTACTAGATAATCAAAATATGAAATATCCATATAGTGGAATATTCTTCATCAATAAAGAGGAATGAAATCATAATGCAGTATGTCTGTAAAAAATATTGTGGTAAGTTAAAGACCCTGGTCATCAATGACTATACACTGTTTGCATTCATATATACAAAGTGACCAGAATAGGGATGTGTAGAGAGAAAATAGATTGGTGGATTTCCTAGGGCTAAGTACCTGACAGCAAATGGGGAATGAATGCAGCAGTGGAGGGGATACAAATGAGTAGTTTCTTTAAGGGATGCTAAGAGGGTCAGCTTATAGAGATGATACACAGCTCTGTTCATAACTGAGTTGTGTACTTCAAGTGGGAAACTTCATGGTGTATAAATTATTAAAAATTGTTTTCAAAAATCATTTTTAAAAAGTACTGCCAAAGTAGCTATTTTATAAGACTACAGATATATTTGGCTGCAAGCAGAACTAGTTTTAGTCATGGCCAGAAAACAGGGAAGTTTTCAAAGAATATTAAAGTAGTTCATAGATTTTTTTTTTTTTAAAATATGAGGGTGCTGTCTTATTTCTACACCAGTGACAATTGTTGTTTTGTCTGGAGAGTAGTGTGGCTGTATGTGTTTCATGCTCAAAAGTTAGGGAATTCTGTGGTCTAAACACAGACGTTGTTGATCCATTCATGCCAATTCCATGTCTCGCTCCCACTCTTTCTCTCTCACTTCTGCACAGGCAGCAGGAGCACAGGAAGCTGAGGCAGCCTTTGCCTTGATATGCCACTTACTAGTTCTTATATCTGCTCTCTCTGTTCAGAACTCTTTGAATTTTCTTGTCTTACAAATCCCACAGGCTTATGCTTTTGAAAATTAGTTAATTTCATAAGACCTCTAAAGGGAGTATGTTTTGGTTAAAAACCCAGAAGATAGTTCTGCCTTTGATTTGTTAAGTTCCCTCTGCCTAGCTTTATTTGATTCTGTGTTTATCTTTGTTAGTTACCTTCTCCCTGATTTTTGTTCTTTCTTTACTGAAGAGATATTTGAACTATTTTATATTTAGTGCTTTCCTTTAAAAATCTCCGTGATATAAAATCAAGGAAAATACATAGCAGGACTAGAAAACTTAGGTGTTATTTATTATTTGGACTAATTCACCATCATAAAATCAGCCTAGAATAATTGTTCATAATCTATTTCCTAGTCTTTACAGAAACATTTTGTTGTATTCTGAGCACATTAGAATTACTTGTAAGGTACTGTTATTAATAGATGGTACTTCAGTGTTTATATGCCAGGCAGTGTGCCATATGAATTACTTAGATTAACTTCTTTAATCACACTGAGGTCTGCTAGTTTTCATTTAACTGATGAAGAAACTGAAGCTTAGAATCAGTAACTTAACCATTTAAGTTCAAGATTGGACACCAGTGGCTAACTAATGCTTTTAGCCATTATGTTCTGTAGCATCTGTAGAATATTTAGAACTTCAGCAATTTCAAACTTAGAGGGTAGATACAAAGATAGAACCAAGAAATCTCATGTGCTTTTTTAAGTCTTCACATGTCTTCCTCATCTCTTGGTTAACATTTTTCAACATCTACTTTATCATTCCCTATCTTAGTTTAGTTTCTATTGCTGTGGCAAAACATGGACCAAAAGCAATTTGGGGAGGAAAGGGTTATTTCAGCTTATACCTCTCAGATCACCTTCCATCAGGTAGGGAAGCAGGGTAGGGAACTCAAGCAAGGTAGGAATTTGGAGGTCATGAAGAGTGCTGCTTCCTGGCTTTCTGCCCATGGCTTGTTTGTCCTGCTTTCTTACAGCACCCAAGATCGCTGTCAGGGTAGCACCACCCTCTTGTGAGATGGGCCCTGCCACATCAATCATTAATCAGGACACACCTCACAGACTTGCCAGTGGGGCAGTTTCATGGAGGAATTTTCTCAACTGTGGTTCCTCTTTTTTAATAACTACCTTGTGTCAGGTTGACATAAAACTATCCAGCATATTACCCAAATACATTTTCCCCTGAACCAAGAGTAGAAGGTGGCAGACATGTTGCTGTTATATCTGCCTGAATATGTGACTTTCCTGAAAACAAGGACATTCTTCTAAATGACCATAGACTTTCATCAAAATTAAAAAATTGTTGTAATACTGTCACAGATCTTGGGAATGTGTGTGTGTGTGTGGGGGGGTAGAAATCAACCTTTCTGGTTCAAGATCACGTATGTCATTTTATAATTATATTCTTATTCTCCTTTGATAAATAATAGGGCCTCAGGTTTTCCTTGTCTAATTTTGAGTTTGATTTCCTGCGAAGAGATTGAGGTTTTTCATTTTGGGGAGGAATATCATGGAAGTAGTATAGTGTCCTTAGTGTGGCACACCAAAGTATATAATATTTTATTGCTAATGATGCTTGCTTTATTACTTTAGATGATCTGTATAGTATTTCTCCACTTCAAAATAAGGTGTGTTTTTGTAATTAATGATTACTATTTGAGGAAGAAATGTTTTGGTATTTTATAAATATACCATTTCTCATTAATTTTCATTAATAGCTATAACATCCATTGTAAGATTGTTGTGTGAATCAGTTGTTATGATAGTAGTTGCTGAACGCCTATTGTTGTTCCTAACTCTGTCGTCTCTGTTGAGTAGGTCTTTCCCTTCTACTCCATATGTTTGTTACTGTTAACATGAGTAAACAGATTCTTGTTTAAGCTTTAATAATGTGTTAGTGTCATTATTCTACAAATTTTTCATTCTTGATTTATGTGTTAAGTAGTTCTGTAGTTCTTCCGCTATATTTTAAGGTTAAAACTTGACCTAATGACATCAGGTGAGGAACCATTTTTATCTTGTACTTTACTAGTTTCACTCTTAGAATCAGCCTCTAATCCAGGAACACTGGTTCCTTGCAGTGAGAATGATACTTAGAAATCAAGATAAAGTCACCATTTGGACTTACTGTTAAAGAAGTGATGTTGATTCAGGGAGAGGGAGAGGGAGAGGGAGAGAGAGAGAGAGAGAGAGAGAGAGAGAGAGAATATGAATATGTGTGTGTACTTGAATATTAATGCATGTTCATTAGTTATATACAAAGTGCATATTTACCCACACCTTTTTAGCTCCATAGTTTTATATCTATAGTTAGATAATCCTTAAGTCTACACTGAGTACTTTGATCATGGACTATACCATAGCATTTACTCTATCCTTACCCTTTTCCACATTGTACCTTGCTTTTCCAGTTATGAGGAATCTGATGTAGGTTATACTTAATGCAGTTATTAGCTATTTGTTTTGTATCATGTATCTAGTCAGATTACACCATATGTTGTGGCCACATGAGCTATCTTGGTGCTAGCCTATATGACTGTATTTTAGAGTAATACTTAATGACTTTTTATTTTTCTTTAATTGTCCAGGTCTTCCAAGATTTACCAGCCAACCAGAACCTTCTTCAGTCTATGTTGGAAACAGTGCAAGTCTGAATTGTGAAGTTAATGCAGATTTGGTCCCATTTGTTAGGTGGGAACAGAATCGACAGCCCCTTCTTCTAGATGACAGGATTGTCAAACTTCCAAGTGGAACACTGGTTATCAGCAATGCTACTGAAGGAGATGGGGGACTCTACCGCTGCATTGTTGAAAGTGGTGGGCCACCAAAGTTTAGTGATGAAGCTGAATTGAAAGTTCTTCAAGGTATTAATCCATTGTCAGGACTGATGGGTTTGTGTTTAATAGATGAAACTGATCTGCTATAATTTTTTAAATAAACACCATTAAAATGCAAGAAATATTACTATTAATATAGTATGTTCAGTTTTTTAAAGAGATTAAAAAGGGGAGGAGCCATAAAAATTCACTGTTTAAAGCCAGGTGTAATGGTGCACACCTTTAATTCTAGTACTTGGGCATCAGAGGCAGGCAGGTCTTTGTGAGTTCAAGGCCAGCCTGGTTTACATAGAGAGTTTCAGGATATCTAGAGCTTCATAGTGAGACACTGTCTTTAAAAAAACAAAACCAACCCCCCCCCCAAAAAAAAACAGATTAAAAAGAAGCCCATTGTTTGGTTAATGTATTATTAAAAATTTATCCAAGGCTAGGAATGGTGGGACACACCTTTAATCCCAAAAGCAGGCTGATCTCTGAGTTCCAGGCCAGCCAAGATTATGTAGAAGGGCCCTGTCTTTAAACATTAAAACTTAACCAAATGAAATAAAAATGAAATTTCTCAGGCTTGCTGTACATGATGGCATAGACCTAGAACCCCACTAGCTGTGCATGATGGCATAGACATAGAACCCTAGTACTTGAGAGGCTGAAGCAGGATGACCTTTAGTTGGTCCTTCTGCCTACCCTACTAAGAGCTGGAATTGTAGGTTGTGTGCCACCATGCCTAGCTACGTAGCTTTGTATCTTTTGGCAGTCCTCTATTCTTTGCCTTCTCCACAATAGGATACCTTTTAATAGTTAGGTTTTTTTTTTTTTAATTTTGTTTTGTTTTGTTTTTTGTTTGTCTTACTGAAAAGAATCTTGTTTAAGGTATTAAGATTCTTGGTAATTCAGATTCAAATTATAAATATAATTTGGCTGTCCCTGACTTGTTTAGGATTCCTGTTCATAGAAATATATGACTGATTTGTAGACTTATTTATAACATGTGAACTGGCTTGTAGTTTAAGACCACTGTTATGAACTTGATATCACTTGTGAGGGTGTTGCTGATGAACCTTGAACTGATTTTCTTTTAAATGTAGCTTCTTTTTGTTATTGCCGTCCCTGCCCATTTAATTCCTATCCTAGTGTATTCTCAGTAATCAGTTTTCTAAATAGACAATCTTTGCTCCATCTCAACTAGGTTTCTATTACTATGGTAAAACACTATGACCAAAGGAATTTAGGAAAGAAGTTTGTCTTAAAATTCACAGGTCACATTCTATCACTAAGGGAAGTCAGGGTAGGAACCAAAGTCCAGCCGCAGAGGAACACTGCTTACTGGCACACTCACACGTGGCTTGCTCAATCTGCTTTCTTTTACAACTCAGGACCACTTCCCCAGGGTGGCATTGCCCACAACGAGTTGGGCCCTCCATCAATCACTAATCAGGGAAATGTCCCACAGGCTTGTCTACAGGCTAACATGGTGCAGGCACTTTCTCAGTTGAGTTTTTCTCTTCCCAAATGACCATAGCTTGTGTCAGATTGACATAAAATCTAGACAGCACACTTTCTGATGGTTTCCTTATGTCATTCACAATGAAAGGTTTTGGCCTTTAATCTTAATACCCCCCCCCTTTACCTTTCTTTTTCCTTCTCCTCTTCACCCCTCTCTCAGTTGTGACCAGTGTATGCTACTGTAAGAGTTCCAAATGCTTTACTTTAGAGCTTTTCTATTTGATACTTTCTCTGCTTAGAATCTTGTGTGTATGGGTCACTTTCTTCCTTCAGTGCTCAAATGTCACTTTGATATTTGAATGATATTTGAGTCCCTTAGATATTCTGTTTCAGACAACAACTATTTTTTCACCTCTAATGCTTTTTCCTTTCTCCTCCATAAAATATATCAACATAATTGTCATGTACAGTATCTAATTTGTCTTTTTTCCATTATTAGTATGTAAACTCACTGAGAGTAATGAAAATTTTGGGCCACATAGAAACCAATAAGTTTTTGTAACAAATTTGCTGAATTATTTGTTAAATTTGATTAAATGTATCTACATTTATAGATATAAATTTATAAGTATTCCTAAGTAATTGCAAGTGTAATTAAAGAAGCTGTTACTACATAATAATGTCCTCTACCTGACTTGCTTGGTTGTATGTATTTCCTTTCCACACCTAAGATAGTATTCAAGCAGCTCCTTAGAGTCTAATCCAAGAAAACAAGGTTAGTGGTTTTAAATGATGGAACTACAACTTAGTACTTGAAATAAGAACAGAATTCTGGATATTTGCTTATTTAAGTACGAAGAGAGCTTTTCTTGGCAGTCACTTGGAGTACAGCCACCTTCTGCACTCCTACAGAGTTTTGAGGTCATGTTGGTTAAAAGAGAGTGGTCTTATTTCAATCACAAGCCTGTTTGCGTGTTGGCTGCACGGGTGGACACAGGTAAACACCAGCCTTAGAAGCTAACAACTCAGCTGTGGGTTGGCTGACTTTTAAAGGCAGGGCTTGTCACCGATTGGCTTCTAGAAGTATATTCACTGAAATGAATTGTTACTCATCTATTAGGTAGTATTTACTTGTTACCATGGCTAAAAAGCTATTAATTGACTAGATAGGTTTAAAGACCATTTTGGTGGTTGTAACCGTGACTAGAGAGAACACCTCACCTGACACTGGGGATAGGAATTAAATCTCTACCTGAGAGTGATCTCAGATTTCAGTATTAATAAAGTAAAATGCTAAATTTTATCAATAGGAGTGTGGCCATGTCATATGTCTACAAGAGGACAACTATAAATATAGCATGTATAAAATTCATATATATGCTATATGAATATATTGGCATCTAGATAGTTGCTACATTACAAAATAAAAGAATTAATACATTTTTTTGTTTTTGTTTTTGTTTTTGATTTTCTTTTCCTAAGACAATTCTCCTAGCAGACCTGGAACTCCCTATGTAGACCAGGCTGGCCTCCAACTCACAGAGATCCTCCTGCCTCTGCTTCCTGAGATTAATGGCATGCACTACTCTGACAGGCTTGGTAGACTAATTTAAAGAGATGAAAACTCAGAAAGACTTTCAGACATAATAGGCACAAGAAAAGAAAGAAGGAGTCAGTAGGGAGGGACACACAGGTATTGAGTTTGTTTAGTCTCTGCTGTGTGTACCCTCATGTGGTATTGTATAGATTCGTGTTGTGTGTTCCTCATTTGACCAGAAAGTACCATGTAAGCAGGAACTATCACCTAAATATCTCTAAGACTCCTAAATAACCTACACAGTACTTCACATGTAGAAAGAACGTGGGAAATGTTTGCTGTTCCAACAGAATTTTCTTGGGTTAGTTTTGCTTCTTTTCTCTCATAAAGCCACACGGCCTGAGTAGGAATTAGCTGTTCTTCATGGCTAAAGCTGTGAGGTGCTTTGTCTTTTACTTAATTATTCTTTCATTCAAATTCCTAGGTCCTGAGGAAACTGTAGACTTGGTATTTTTGATGCGACCATCTTCTATGATGAGAGTCACTGGTCAGAGTGCAGTGTTTCCATGTGTTGTCTCAGGGCTTCCTGCTCCAGTCATTAGATGGATGAAAAATGATGACGTGCTTGACACAGAAAGGTAAATACTGCCTGCTTAGTCTAATGCCGTTTGGAATATCAATACATAAGAATTGACTGCTTTGTTTAAGCACATGGGGTTTTCATATGCCATCCAGTATTTTTATGCTGTATCTATGGTGTCTAAAGAAAAAGCACACTTTCCAGACAGTAGAGGGGTTGATGTTGCTGCTGCTGCTGTTAACCTTCATTATAATTAGCTTATGGGGTCTGATTGCCCTGAAGTGTTGCATAAGCTGCCAGATCTGACCAGGTTGAGTCATTTTCAGTCTTACATGCACTGTGGGAATTTCTTCCTTTGCTTAGTGTAAGTAAATGCCTTCCTTCTTCCCAAGTGCTGGCATTACAGGCAGTTACCACAGCTGCCTTTGTTTTGCTTTCTAAAGTCCTAACAAGACATAAGCTATGTTTACAAGTTATATATCTTCTGTAAGAGCCTTCTCTGTTACAACTCATCTTCTGCATCTCTTGTCTCTTCCTTATGAAATGGGTAATTTCCTCAGTTGTATTGTCTCAAAAAATTCCTGGAGTGGTAGTAATGGTTCAATAGTTAGGTATGCTTTGTTTTCAAAACATAGCTGTTTCAAGCATTGTAAATGTGCTGGCATCCCTGTCTTCTACCTAAAGTGCCCTTTCAAGTTATGATGGCTCTAGAATACATCTAGATATTGTCAAATGTCTTTTGAGGAAGAAAACCATCCCTGGCTGAGAATGACTCTTTCAGAGCAGTATATAAAATGCAATGCATGCATCAGATATAAACTAGTTTTCCGATAGCCGTGCTAAAGCAATATTTATGTGTGCAGCACTATTACAGTGATACTTTATGTGAGGTACCACTTAGAATGAAATATAGTTCATCATACCACAGCATTATGAATGTATAAGTGAGGTACAGAATGATTTTTATTTAATGAATAGAAGTAAGGATTTCTGTGATCTTTGCAAGACTTCAACAAATAGTTATTGAATGATATTCGAGGTACATCCCTAGGTCTTCAGAGCAGAAGAATAAGAGAGTAATAGACATATAATGTGTCAGGTTATAATAAGTACTCTGAAGAAACTCAAGATATAGTATTCCAGGGATTAGAGAGTGGCAGAATGGGGTTAATATTGTATATGGAGTATTAGACAATTGTTCTCATAGAATGGTAATTCTCAGGGTAGAATCTAAGTGGCCAATATAAACAAATCATGGAAGGAAAGTAACATAATATCCCCAGTTATATTTGAAGATTTTTTTTTTGACAGCAAGCGGTTTTTAATCCAATGTGAATATATTATGATGAACAATATTTCTATGAACTCTGTGGCTAAACCAGGAGACTTTGAAGAACAAGTTGATTTTTTTTCTACCTCTAGTTCTCTAGGCACTTAAATATGTATGGTTATGTCGAGGAAAGTCTGAGAAATGCTGCTTTGTTGGAGAACTTCAGGACTTAAGGAGATTGCAATGTCAGCACTCTCCATCCTGGTCTCTCTATCTGGGGAGACCAAGTGTTCAACAGTGTGCTTTTGGCTGAATTACTGAGTGTTACATGAGGAAACAGAAATAGGTAATAAAATACAGAAGTTCTTCAGGTTGGATGTAGGTAGTTATCCATAGTATCTTTGTTTTTGCCAGAACCTGAGAAGTGTGGGTGGATTTTGCCTAATATATTACTTAGATTTCAGATTTCAAGATTAAAGGGGGAAAATTTATAGAAATCTCAATAGTGCTGGGCTATGTAGAAAAACAAAGTATTGTAAGCATTAGGCATCTTTATTACATCTTTGCAAACAAATACACAAAATAACTATAGGTTTTTTTTTTTAAAAAAAACAAATGTATTAAGAATCGATAACATTTAAATTTGTTCGTATATGTTAATATAAAAAAGCAGATAGAATGAGGGATATGGAAATGATTTTGTAGAGGATCCCAAAAATGAGTGCTAATACAGGAGGTGAGCAGCAACAAAGTATACTTCAGTGATTGAATAATACCTTCTTTTAGAAGATTGTAGTTCTGAGTGCAGGGACAAAGAAAGGGCTTGCTTACCATACTACAGCTCTTTGTGGTGTAATGGCTGGCTCATACTTCCAGGATCATCAAGTATAGGAGAATATTCTTCAGAGTTTCACTTTTCAAGACTTCATTTCTAGTTAGGACCAGTCTGAAAATAATAATTAAATAAATAAAAAAACTTAAAGTGGCTGCTTTAATTGCATTTCTGTAGAATTATATTCCTTGCTTTGTGTCATATATCTTTATCTATTGATCTAGTTCATAATTCTCCAGATTAACTAAACTTTAACTTTAGAAAAATTTGAGAATATTGATTTCCAATTTTTTTCTGTTATAGGATTGTTTTTTATGTAAATAGGCTTATATCACTGTAGATTTATGAAAGTATTTATCATCTTTATTGTAAATGGAGTGATGGATGTTGGCTGATTTGCGCCCAGTACACACCCCGGGAGTTACTCAATGGCATCTGTCCTTCCCTTTTCCTTCCTTCCTTTCTTTCTTTCTTTCTTTTTTTTTTTAAACAAACCCAGCCCTATCCCCACCTCCTATTTCCTAGCCAGGTCACCATAGGAAACTTTCAGTTGGTGGCACTACCTCATGACTTGTCACCTCGTGACTTGCTGTTTGAGTTAACATTTTGCCCTCTGTATTTTTCTTCCTGTTAGTAATCTCATCATGGCGTAGCTGTGGTGAAGTTGGTCTTAGATTGGTTGCAAACTTTAAAATACATAATTTCCATTAAGCCTACCAGAATAGGGAGGCAGGAATACACTGGAGTAAGTTGAATTGGTCATAGAAGTAATAACTCTTGGGGAATAGCTGGAAGTGCTAGAGATTGTGAACATTTATTTGTACATGGTGGCATTTATGCATATAAGAGCAAAACAAACATTACATTTGATGATTTTTTTTGTTGTTGTTAATCTTAGTCTGCTTGTAGCCATCACTATAACAGTATTTATGTGCTTTTATGTGAAAAGCCTCATAGGAATTGTTTTCCTCATGCTGAAATATATCATTTTGTTTGTGTGTTTAATCCAGCTCTGAAAGGTTGGTCTTGCTAGCAGGAGGTAGTTTGGAGATCAGTGATGTCACTGAGGATGATGCTGGCACTTATTTTTGTATAGCTGATAATGGAAATAAGACAGTTGAAGCTCAGGCGGAGCTTACTGTGCAAGGTATGTAAATATTTACTGTGTAATTAAAAATATTGTATACTGTCCAGGTCTACTGATTGTTTAACAGTAATATGAGAAAGGCAGTACATCATAATAGTTAAAATGCAAACTTCTAGACCATATCACTTGAATTCAAATTCTGAGTCTGCATTTCACAGATACAGCAATAGAAATTTTTCTTTTCATATATGCGTATGTGGTATATTTGTATGCATGTTCACATGTGTTTGAGGAACACATGTTGGGGAGTGCATGTCTAGTCCTGAGACTGATAGCAGAGTCTCTTAGTCAAATCTAGAGCTTGCTGATGAGGTTATTCTTGCTACCCAGCTTTCTGTGGAGATTCTCTGTCTTTGCCTTCCAAGGCTGGAATTACAGATGAGCTGCCATGTGCACCTAATGTTTGTGTAGGTTCTGGGATCTAAACTCATCCTCTTTACTTCTATGGAAAGTGCTTTAACTGCTGACCCATCTCCCCCACCACAATTATAGCAAATTTATATAGCTTTTCTGAACTCCATCTTCATTATCTGTACAAGGGAGATAATAAGAGTACTTACTTTTAGCCGGGCGTGGTGGCGCACGCCTTTAATCCCAGCACTCGGGAGACAGAGGCAGGCGGATTTCTGCGTTCGAGTTCCAGGACAGCCAGGGTTACACAGAGAAACCCTGTCTCGAAAAAACCAAAAAAAAAAAAAAAAGAGTACTTACTTTTTGAGATTATTTTGAAGATTAAGAGCTAATCCTTATAAAACTCCCATCTCAGCATTATTGTGTTTCTGTTGCAGTAGTGTTGGTATTGTTGGTAATGCTATTGTCAAGGAGGAGGGTTTGATCTGGGGCATCTACAAAGTTCTGTACACTTTTACTGTCTCAGGATGTTTTTCCCCAAAGACGTCTGTTCCCTGATTCAGAGTCATGTCTCTGAGTATTTGTGTTCCTTCTTTGGGGTGTATAGATGATGCTAGAAGGACTGCACGGTGCCTCTTCATGTCTCTGGACTTGATGCATTGATACTTATTTCTTTCTTTTAAGCTGATGTTGAGCATCTCTGCAAGAATAGTTGTTGGTTTTTTTCCCCCTTTTTCTATATTCCTATTTCTCCTTTTTAGGTTACCTGGTTTAGAAGTCAAGGAAAATAAATGTGGCATATACACAAGCCTTTTCTTTATACATGTCTGCCCTGTCCTTTTTCTTTTAAAAAAAGTACTTTTGAGTGCTGATCTTCTCTTCTGATTTGTTTATGGTGTTGCTAATACTTGTTTCCAATAAATCTCTTATGGGTCTTCTCTGTTAAATTTAGAGAAACACAGCCCTGCTTGGGAATAGAGGCTGCCTGTGCTACTAATTTGTTTCATTTGATAATATCCATTGTGTGATCTGGGACTTGGTGATATTAACTTGTGTGTTTCATCCACATGAAAATTCACTTTTCTTTGTATATTTGGTTTATTTCAGAGTCAGACATAATGTAGCTACATTTCTAACCCTGGTAGTCATCTGGGAACTCAGATGTTTTTTTGAGAGCAACTGGGGAACAGTGCTTGGGGTTAGTGTTGATGAAAGGATAGAAAGCATATCTGTCCTTCCTGTTTGTGGATAGGTTTATACTCTCTGAGAACAAAAAGGCAGGTCATGGAGTTGATATGGCTATTGTGTCAGATGAGCTTAGTCCATGTCTTTGGTTAGATAGAAGGAGAAATATGGGGTGTAGTTTTATAGGGTGATCAGTTTAATTCTTCACTTCTGTATAAAAAGGGTTGGGAAAATAAAACACTCAAGGACTCTATCTGTGGTCTCTGTGCTTCCTTGGATCATTTTTCTTTGCTTTCCCCCATTAATTAGATACTTGTTTACCAGTCTCCTCCATTGTCCTGGTCAATTCCTTTCACCTACCTCTGAGTGTTAGCAAGAGCATCAAATGAAATATATCTGTTACCCTTGTTAACTGCTTGTTTTGCCTCACTGTTTTTCTTCATAAGGACTTTTGTCCATATGGTTGTTTTCTATTTTATTTTTATTCATTATATGGGCTCTAACTGATAGTCTGCCTGTGAACTGAATTATCTGAGTTTTGTTTTGTTTTGATTCCAGGATTTCAGGTAGTTCAGGCTGACACTGAACTTGCTAAGTAGCCAAGGATAGCTTTTTCACTCCTGCACTTTCCTCCTTATATCTCCTGTGCCATCACATCTAGTTATTAACTGAAAAATATAGGCAATATATACATTTTAGTTTACAACTAGTTTCATATTAAGTATCTATGCCTGGAAAAAGTGCGCTTGAAATGAGTTTGTTTGAGAAAACTGTAGAGAAGTTTCACATAATTAAAATTTACCATCTTGCAGACCAACAGGTTATTGATACAAGAATAGGCAATAAAAAAGAATGAAGTCCAACTAATAATTGCAGTACTGTGATCACAGTTGTCAGGATCAAAGCCTGACCCTAGCAGCACCAATAAGCCAGGATTAGCTACCTGTCTTCAACAGGCCAATTAAAGAGAAAAATAACAGTGAGAAGCAGAGAAAGATTTGCTCAATGTGACCATAGTGCAAAGAACAAATAAAGAAGTCTAGTGACCTCTACTTCTCAAGTCTTGAATTATGTATGTCACAAACCCCTTCATGGGGACTTTTTTGTTCATATGGTTATAGACAAAACTTTAGGGTTTTGTGGTATGCATAACTCAGCAGTCCTGGTCAAGGTGGGATCCTGCCCTTCACTGCTGACCTTCATTATCTGGGCTCCATTCTTTCCTGCCAAATAGTCTGGCATACACTAAGAACTGTGGGAAATTTCTGCTTGTGAGGAAGCTTCTTCTTCTGAGCTGAGGAAGGTATCAAGCTTCACCATGAGCTTTCTGGAGGAATTCTGTGTCTTGGCTATTTTTACTAGTTTGATAGTCAAAGAGAATATGTTTTTGACAGAATACAAATATCTATCTTCAGAATATTTTTGTCCTGCTGGAATGGTTACAAATATACAGTTTAAAATATAAATATAGGGATTCACTTTCAAGGAGGAAAAGACACACACGCACACACACACACATACACACACAACATTTATAACAATATTATAATATGTAATATATTATTAAGTGTTAAAAGAATAGTAGACTTTTAACTGGAAGAAAATGAAGTTGGTTCTAAGTGTGAAAACACAAAGAATAAATGGAGTTATGTTTAATATTACCTTGGATGGAAGAGTGTATCTTAAGAAAAGCAGGGACAAGAAAGCTGGCTCAGGCAGTAAAGATGGATCACTTGTCTTCCAGAAAATGCCAGGGGACCTGAGTTCATTTCCTAGTACCACATTGAGCATCACATAACCCTCTTATTTGGGGGCTAGGGTTTATGTCTCTTGTTCTTTAATTCAGGTAGGTTTTGAGTTATTTGGATTAATGAGAGTATGATACAAATGGTTCGTGACTTCTGAGGTTTATGTTTTAAAGCCATGTATATTGCCTTTTCTGATAGCCAAGAATAACGAAGAGGGTAGTCTTTAATAAATTGTGACAAGACTAAAATTGGAGCCTTCTCTTATATCATATATGAAAGTCATCCCAAAGTAGATTAAAGACTTAAGATTGACTCTGTAAGCTGCTGAGAGAAAGAATGAGGGGAAAGTTTAAAAGGTGCTTTAGTTGGTTTCTTTTTTATGTGACTTATAAAGCACAGGCCAAAAAAAAAAAAAAAAAAAAAA